>NC_051083.1:40735413-41035413 GCF_004664715.2 Peromyscus leucopus
ATGTAGAACTAGCTGGCTTCCTAATGTAGCCCAGACAGGCCTTGAACTCCTGGCAATCATGCTGCCTTAACCTCCTGAGTTCTGATATTACAAGCTCATGACAAACCATACTTGGGCTAATTTTTCCTTTCAATATTGTGGATAGGGCCTTGAACATACCATAAAAGCATGAAGCTCTATCTCTAGGCTAATTCTTTGAATAGATTCATTTTGAAAGACATATTACCTTTCCCCCCAACTTTGTTTCTTTTTGTACTTCACCCATTTTTAGATTTGTCTTCTCCTTCCCCTCCCTTTCTCTGCCTTTTTTCCTTCTTTCTACCCTCAGCCTCCTCAAGAGTGCTAAGAATCCAAGCCAAGGATGTGGTCATGCTAGACACATACTCTACCACTGAGCTATAATCCCTAGTTGTAATAATTTCAATGACAGTGTCTCCTATAGGCCAGATATTTCAACACTGGTCACAGTTGGTGTCTCTGTTCAGGGGAATTTTAGAGGTGTGTCATTCTTGGGGTTCGCTTTGAGAGAAAAAAATTGCCTTGTGCCATTTTCAGTTCTGTCTCTGTTTTGAGCTTGCGTTTGAAGATCTGAATTCTAGCTTCCTGTGCCTACCACAGTGCCTGCCTTTTGGTGTGTTTCTCACCATGGTGGACTCTTATTCTTCTGGAACCTTAAGCCCAAATCAAGTCTTCCATCTACAAGTTGCCTTGGCCATGGTATTTGATCACAGGAGCAATAAAGTAGCTAATGCACCAGTCTTTATCTAAGATTTCCCTTGGTTTAAATGAGAAATAGGAATAAAATATTTCAAGTAGAGCTGCCGTAATCATTGCAGAGTAAGTCCAAATCTATGTAACCTTAGCAAAAAAATATTGTTATGAGTTTATTCAGCTTTCTAAAGGGTGTTAACAAAATTAATTATCACACTCTACATGTCTCATCAATGCAGCCTTGTACAACAACTTAAATATTCTACCACAGTCATCAATGGTTGCCTTGCCTGGGGAATGTTAAGAACCTCAATTGCTTAGCCTTTCAGAAATTTCAACAATCTAAGGTTTTTCTCAAACTCAGATGCTGATTTCCTGCCAAAGTTTGCATGGTGCCTTATTCAATATGCTCAGTTTCTTAAAAAAAAAAAAAAAGTCCATATTTCAATTACTCCTTCATTTATAAGTGGAAGATAATTTCTCTAATGTTGTGTATGGTTATCTGATCTGCAATTATGTAACAAGACCTGAAAGTCTTTAGGGTCACCCATAGTTGAAAATAGTAATGAGAGAGCATGTACTGAGAATATCTTGTGTGCTATGACAGTCTTTTTTTTGTTTCAGGTGTTGGGTACATGCTGTTGCCAAACTACTGTAGTAAATGTAAATTGAGACTGTTATATTATAGGACTACTTATTTTAACAACAAAAGGAGCCATTTTATCTGTATTTTATTTTAAATAAGAAAGGAAGTCTTGATATTTCAATTTTGATTTGTTTGAAAATATAACTTCTTTTATTGCTTGCATTGAAGAAATACTTTAAAATATAATATTTTTATACTTCACCATTATTTTTCTTATAATTATAAAAGTTGGGAAACAGAAAATCAGATTTCACTATGCCCTTTAAGGCAGTAAGGTGTTAGAAGTTGGAATTCTTTTACAGCCTCGTTGAAGCAGGCTAGAATTGAAATGAGGGTACCTGCATCTTTCTCCTAGGCTTAATAACTTAGTTGACAAACTACACACTAGAAATATTATTTTTATCTCAGTGATAAAATAATAAAACCCATATGTTTCTGAATCAAAATGCTATCAGTGATAAAATAATAAAACCCATGTTTCTGAAGCAAAATGTGATGAGTGCATAAACAGCTGTTCTCTTTGACATTGGCATAAAAATATTATTTTCCAGGTCAGTAAAGTGAGAAATAACAAAATGATAGTAGTTATGAATTCTCTGAAAGAAACTGCTTGCTTCTGCTACTCTAATCTTTCTGTATGTCCACCATCTATTGAGTTTAAGGGTACGTTCTTTACTATTATATCACAAGGCCCATGATGCCAGTACTTAAATAAAAAGACCCCTCCAGATCTCAGTTTTCTAGTATTGGTATTTACATAGATTCTAATTTTTTTGAGATCAGAAAATTTTCCACTTTTTTTTACTTTAAGTAATGTTAAAAGAATTGTTGTTTTAGAAATGAGTGAGCTTATTTTTTACAAGTGCATATGTCCTAAGAACCTTCTCAGATACCCTTTAGGCGAGTGAAAAAAAAACAGATATTAAAATAATCACACAAGATCATTTAAAAATAGAATTTGATTGAGATTTATACTTGAAGAAGGGAGAATAGGAAATATTTTGAAGTTATAAAGCAAAAATAATTATGCAAGAAAAAACAAAGTTATTTTCTTAGAACTATGACATGGATACAACAGTTCCTTGCCATGACTACTAATAATTTTATACAAAAAGAGACAGCTATATGAGTATAAGGGAAATGTGACCCATTAGAACTTCAGCTTAGCTATTTATAATGGTGCATTTCTATTTTTGAAATGTGTTCATTGTGGTTATGGCTCTCAGAATGTAAACTTCAGAACACCAAGCAGTGTTCCATACCACAGGTCATCTATCACCATGCTTGGTAGAATTCAAAGTAGTGTACAGTTCAGAAGAGGTAAGACTCTCATGATACTGGAAAGAAATCACCTGTATAAATTTATTCTAGATGTAGTCAGAGGAAATTAACCTAGTGCAGTGGTTTAAGCAATGGTAATATTCTTTGGTGTATTTACCCATGAGCAAACATAATTCTAAGTAATACCAGTGCATTCTTCTAAAAATCTTAGAGCTCTTAGGCAGAGATAATTTTGATTTATTTTGTTTTGTTTCAATAGCTCAATAGATATGTCATCTGTTGTCATAACACATTTTCATATCTTTATAAAAAAACTTTAAATTAAAATGGTAGATATCCAAAGTTTGATTTGCCTATATAGTCTTGAATGACATTTGTGGGAATATTTTAAAGTTTTCAGAAAGTAGAAATATGTTGCTGTCTGAAGTGAAAAGAGTGCATAAAGACTGCTTCCCATATACTACAGAATCTGCTTCCACAAATGCAGGGGGGACTTTGAAGAGATAACTACTTTTGGCTAAAGCAGGGCTGTGTAAACGAAAGGAGAAAAAAGCTCTACAGAGAAAATCGTGTCATACTGAAAAGCCATTCTTCTAGGAAATTCATTCATTCTTTTAATATCAACAAAGGAGTAAGACACTGGACATCAAGTGGAAAGATACTGAGCTGTAAATTAAGAATAGAAGAGTACTAGAAGTAGAACTTCTAGAATTGCAGGGTAAGAGATGTGTCAGAATCTTCCCCCAGCAAAACAACATGGGCAACAAAATGAGCGAAATACAGATTTTGCGAAATGATTGTATTAGTTGCTTGTCTTGTTTCTGTAACAAAATACCTGTCAAAAGCAATTTATGGAGGCAAATGTTTACTTGGGTCCACAGTTTGATTGTACCATGATGGGGATATTATTGTAGCAGGAGCTTGAAGCAATTACATCCATAATCAGGAGGCAGAGAATGATGAATATTCAGATTTTTTACTTTTTATTTTAGTATAAGATCTCAGCCCACGTAATTGTACCACCATAGTGGACAGGTCTTCCCACCTCAACTAATCTAATCTAGAAAATCCCTCAAACATCCCCATAAGCTTGTCTTTTGTTTAGTTTTCAAAACAAATATGAATGGCAATATAATAAAATAAAGAAAGGCATGATACAAGTATAAAGCAAGCCAAGGCATAGTAACCCTGAGAATAGAAGTCAAATATGTTAAAATAAAATGCCTATAAACAAAAGGAAATTTAACTGCTTATTAGATATTAGGTGTTTTTTTGTTTGTTTGTTTGTTTTTTGTTTTTTGTTTTTCGAGACAGGGTTTCTCAGTGTAGCTTTGTGCCTTTCTTTCCTGGAACTCACTTTGGAGACCAGGCTGGCCTCAAACTCACAGAGATCCACCTACCTCTGCCTCCTGAGTGCTGGGATTAAAGGCGTGCGCGCCGCCGCCGCCGCCGCCGCCGTCACCACCACCACCCAGCTCCTAGGTGATATTATACTTACAATTTGGGACAAATAATCATCCCACTTCTTAAGACATCTTTTTCATTGACTGATATATTCAGAAATATCTACAGATACATTAATATATAACTCAGATTTATATCAAAATAACTGAAATTATACACAGGGTAGAGCATTTATTAAGGAGGTAGGCAGCTATATGGATGAAACAGTTGAGATGCATTATATTTTGATCACTTTATATAAATAATTTCTCATAATCATTAAAACCTTTCTTCAATAATACAAAGAACACTTTATGATATACCTTTTAGACATGAAATTTCATATATTCTTAATTCACGAATTTTTTATCTTAAAAGTATCTTTAATGTAAAATGTGCATCTGTTGACTTGTTATTTCATTTAAGTCACAGCTATGTATTTTACAAATTTATAACTTTTGTATATTTTATAAGTTCAAACCTTCTTTAATTCCTAAGATAAACTCTGCCTTACTGTATGCATGCCAAACTTACAGACTATAGCAGTCAGACAGAAGAAAGTTTCAGTATGTGACTAACAAAATATTCAAAACCATAATTTAAGAAAGTTCTTTTGAAGTAAAAGAAGAATGGAATATACTATTGAAAGCCAATATCATGCACCTGATGGAAATGATCCAGAATAAGACGTATTTGGGGAAAAATATTGAATGTCGAATTTGAAATAATAGTTCTTTAACCAACTTTGCAAAGTTAGACAAAATTGGATTTGGTATCATCTTTTCAAAAAAGTGTCATTAAATAGTAAAAAGCATTGAAGTAGAAGTGCTAACCTCTTCTAAGGGAAATTTTAAAACAATGGTTTCATATTCACAATAGGTATCCTTCATATATTCTAGCCATTATAAAGTAAAACAAACTTAACGTATATTAAGTGTCTATTAATAGATGTGTGAAAAAATGATGTATTATACAAAATAATGCTATCCATCCTTTAAAAGAAAGAAAACTTGTAATTTGCAACAATGTGCATGGAGTCTAAACAAGCCAGGTATAGAACGACAAGTATCACCTATACTCATTTAAATATGAACTCTAACACAACCAAACTCAAATAATCAGCAAATAGCATAGTGGTTATAAGAGGCTGGGGTTGGGTGGTAGGCACATGGTCATTAAACAATACACAACATCTATTAGATAGGAGAGTTAAGTTTTCTTTAAACCTTGAGATATATTTCACAGCATGGAGAAGACAGGAAATACTGTATTAAAAACTCAGTAATTTTTAGTGTAGCACAAACCATTGATTTCAATTTTATTTATTTATTTTATGCCCCATATTTGCTAAAATATCTTGTTCAATGAGATATATAGAGCTTCTGTGGAGAATAGATCTTAAATAACTTTCTTTCCAGGAGTTGTACAAAGGAAAGTGATAGAGGAGTGACTTATAATTGCCTTTTGCCATGGACCAGTATTTACTAAACATATCACCTTGGCCACTTAAGTTCTTTGAACCATAGATTTTTAAAATATACACATTAAGAAGAACAAAAAAAAAAGAAATTCTAGAGAATTTTTTAATTAAAAATTTGCATGACTTAAATTTCAGTGAGGATAGAATCTCATAAAACCTGGACTAGTGGTGTACCTTAAAATGAAAATGTATTGGTATGTCTGATGCAATGATACTGAAGAAATGTTCTGAAATTAAATCACTAAAGTGAAATACCTGTTCTTTCTTATGCATGATTTTATTGTGTGATATTAAATAGCTGCTGTGTTCTATTATGGCTGTAGCCCCTCAGTTCTGCCTGAAATACCTTTCATGTGTATACTGAGGAATAAGGATAATGCATGATTCATCACCTTTATAAATCAAAGATTCTGTTACAGGCAGAAAATAGCCCAACAATAACCATTCTATTACATTTCAGTGGCATTATAAAATGAGAGAATACATCAAGTGATTAACATACATCCTCCTTTTTTACTCTGCAATACAAAAATTCTATGCAGCTTTTAAAATTTTATTTTTTCCAGTCATTTGTAGATTGACAGTTTTATTGAATGCCATTGCCCTAGCTGTACCTCCATTTCTTTCCAGAATACAATTTATCTTCTATTCTTTAGTTTTTAAAAAAGTGGATTCTATAGAATACAGAGGATTATTTTGTTAATACAGTCCAACTGAATTTTTATTTCCTAATGCCTAAGAAGGAACAACTGCATACAATATGAGAACCAGATAGATGGTCAGATAGGTGGACAGATAGAGTTGATTATACAACAATAATATTTAATAAAAATTTTTGGCACAAAATCTTCTTAAGTGCATTTTCTTATACTTTGTCCCAACTCTGAGATCCCAGGATATGTTTGATCAGATAGAAATTTACTTTTAATATTTTCTTCACTACTTGAAAATGACAAGTTTTTAATTATCTTCATAGCTTCTGTTTAAAAATCAACAACTGAACTGGTCATGGTGTCACACACCCTTAAACCCAGCACTCAGGAGGCAGAGGCAGGCAGATTTCTGTTGGTTCAAGTCTAGCCTGGTCTACATAGTGAGTTACAGGACAGCCAGAGATATATAATGAGACTGTCTCTAAAAACAAAACAACAATAACAACAAAAGTTCAACAGTTGATTTTCCTCATAAGTAATAGGTTGAGTAATTTATCTCATCTCAGTCCCTTTTTTGGCTCAGAAGTTCAAACTTTTAGGGTGTATTTGCCTACTCTAAGAAGAAACTTCTTTGATTTCCTGGGAAGCCAAAGGTCACTCAAGCCAGGGAAGCAGGTAAGCTAACTGCAGGTGTTCACTTCTCCTTCTATCCCAAATCCAATCCCCCAATCTCTTCCTGAGCTCTGCAGCAAACCACCTGCTATAATCTCCCTTCTCACCAAAATAAAAACATAATAACATCCAAGGGCAATGTGTCTTCACCGGAGCCCAGTAACTTTACCACAGTAGTCCCTGAGTATTGCAACATAGCTGAAGACCTTTAAAAAATACTTAAGGCCTTAATGTATATGACAGAGATCCTTAAAGAAGAAATGAATATGTCCCTTAAAGAAATCTATGAAATCACACATAATTAGAGGTAGGAAATGGATAAAACAGTTCAATACCTGAAAGTGGAAACAGAATCAATAAAGAAAACCCAACCTGAGAGAAATCTGGAAATGAAAAATTTAGGACTTTAAATAGGAACTTCAGAGGCAAGTCTCAGCAATAGAATAGAAGAGATAGATGAGAGAGTCTCAGGCACTGAGACAGAATAAATGTATACCCTGGTCAAAGAAAATGGTAAGTCTAAAATTATCCTGGCAAAAATCATCCAGGAAATCTGGGACATTTATGATGATATTTTGTTTGTGCTTTAACAAAGCTTGCCTGAAGATCAGAAGGTGGAGCTAGCCATTAGTTAACCATAGATGTCTGGAGGTCTGTATAGATAGAAGATAGGAAGTGGTATAGCTGGGAGGAGAGAGGAATATTAGGCAGGAAGAGACAGGAGCAAGGCCCCTTTTCAGTCCTTTTCAGAGGAGTTGTGGAGGTAAGAGGTGACTCTGGCTATTCCTTTATTTCTCTGATCTTTCAGCATTTACCCTGATATCTGACTTCAGATTTTTATTATTAAGACCAATTTGAATTTATGCCACATCTGGCACCCAACTTGGGGCATGAATTCATGAAAAAAAGCTGCTTGCCTGTGGTTTTACAGCCACCAGCACACACTCTCTTTTTACACTAAGCCTCTGAGAGGGTTTGAGACTTTTTTGTTGCAGCCTCTCTGCAACAAACTCCACTGGCACATGGGCTCAATACACTGCCAGAGTTAGCTCCTCACCATCAGCCAGCTCTGGTTTTAGGCATTTCCTGCCACACAAGTTTCTTCCCCATGATCCCCTGTGTGTATTTTTCAGCCAGCAGGTTCTCTCTCCTAGTGCTTTGTGGGTTTTCTCTCGACTCCCTCCTCAGGCTGCTACGACACTAGGTAGCTGCCTTGACACTCAGTAGGGCTTCTACTAGTCTACGAAGCAGCAGTCAGCCTCATACTTCACTGTCATCTGAATCATCATTATTGGCATATTTAGTGAGATAATTCTTAAAGGGATGAATTAGTTAAAAGAGAGAGTTTTTTTCCCCACATTAAAAAATGGGAAACACTATTACAATGAAGGAATTTAGGTCTCTGTATGATAATACACTGGATGGTTTAAAATGGAACAATTAAATGAGAGGATAATTAATTTAGATGGAATTTATGTAATATCAACTATAATCATCAGCTTTATCATTTTATTTAATCACTAAAAAGTTGGTTAATATGAGTGATAAGATACAAGTTTAGAAAAATGTATTAAAACAGATCATAGAGATATTCAGACACAGACAGAGGAATTTAAAGGAGAACCAATCTCAGTGTTGCATTATAAGGTTAGAAAGGAAAATCCTAAGGTTTTCAAACAAGCAAATTTAATTTATCCAGTAACCTTACAGGAATTGCCAAATGATAGATAGCCTCAAGGCTGTGTAAGAGCTGAATGGACTTCTGTGGAAATGTTAGATTTAAGGAGATTCAATGAAGCAATAGTCTCATATGGTATGCATTCACCTTTTGTGAAGCAGATGCTAGATTTGTAGTCAACGAATTTGTTGACTTGTAATAGAATTATCCCTCAAGACTGGAGAGACTTGGTTACAGAAGTCTTGAAGCCAGGTCCTCTACTACAGTGGAGGACCTGGTAGAAAGATGAGGCTAAGATCATTGAACAATGAAGTAGGGCTAAAGGTATGGAAATCTCCCAAGACCAACTTCTTGGAGAGGGAGATTATGCTAATGTACAAAGGCAAGCTCTATATGATGACCACACCCTTGCTTTATGCCTTGCAGCAGCTTTGAATGCTTGGGGCAGAATTGAAGAAATAGGAAAGAAAACTGAGTCATTTACTGAAGTTATACAGGGCGCAAAATAAACCTTCACTGATTTTTTTTTTTTTTTTTTTTGCAAAGATTGACTTCAGCAGTAAATAGAATGATACCAAATTTAGAAGCTAGACAAATAATAATTGAATCTCTGGCTTTTGAAAATGCTAATGCACAATGCAAAATGGTAATTAGGCCATTAAAGGCAAGATCAGCACCCTTGGAGGAATGGATCTGAAATACAGTCAATATTCAATCTCATAACCATGATGATGCTTGGACAGGAGAGGTGATTTCCAGAAATTTGAAGAAAAATTGAAATGTCATGTGTTTCAATTGCAGGAAACAAGGTCAACTAAAAGGGATTGTAAACGGGCATTTCTAGAAACAATGTTTTTTCTAAGAATAATCTAAGCAGAATGCCCCTCCCTTCTGGGTTAAGCAGAAGGTGTGGCAAAGGCAGGCATTGGAATAACGAATGTAGATCAACAAGGCACAGTAAAGGTAACCCTTTGACATTGGGAAATGCCTTGACAGGCCTCTCACAGGCCCCCATGTCGAATTTGGTTTATTTGTTTCCTGCCATCATAGAGAAAACTCCTTCCCAGAGCAATTAAAGAACCTAATGCCTATTGTAAAAAGGCATACTGCTCTGGAAGATCGAACAGCTTTAGAAAATAAAACAAAATTTTCAGGAGGAACCATAATCAAAATTGATAAATATTAGATTTGAACAAAAGAGACTTCTTGATTAGAAGAGATGATAGTTCATCAAACAACGTGGCTGTTCAATCTAAATTAACCTATAAAACTAAAAATGCTTTTCATTTGATCAGATATAACTTGCCTAGAGGGAACCTCCTCACAATTAGGATTGGAGAAGGGTATTGTTTTTATCTTTTCAGGAGAATAAAGGCATTCACCTAAGGAATCTAAAGACCACTGGACAAATGAGACATATGAAGTAAAAGGACAAATCATTCAGAAAAAAAAATGTCCCCAAGAAAAAGAGTAAATTGGCCTATTGATATATCACATTTTCAACAGGATAAAATTTCAAAAATCATCCCAAATGTTTGTTTCTGCTATTTTCTACAGACACATAATGCAAATCTTTTTGTAGTCCCAGTTCAATTGAAAATTAAAGCTGGCTTTGGAGTTGGAGTGTGGGTCTCTCCTTCTCTAAAGCAATGCATTCTTATTAAAGTAAAAACCCGAAATCTCTGTCTCATTTCAGAAGAGACAACTGATAAGTGACAGAAGAAAAACCAAACTTTAGGGACTATTTTATTGCCACTAATCTTATAATTCTTTAGTTTTATTTTGACTCTTTAATACTTTTCTTAAGGTATAAATATTATCTCAAAATTTATAAGATATATATGTGTACATACTTATATTAAACCTTTTGTCATATTAATGGTCATATAGAGTACTAACTAATTCTAGAAAAAGGTTTCATCTAGCTTCCTGTACATGATTTCAGGTTTTAGTCACTATCAGATAACTAGAAATTAAGGATTTTTTTGTTTTGTTTTGTTTTTAATTTTCTTCTTTTTAAGAAAAAATTTTTTAGTCATTTTGCATACCAATCGAAGATGCCCCTCTTCCCTCCTCCTGCCCCTCTATCCTCCCCATCCCAACCCATCCCCCATTCCCTCCTTCAAGAAGGTAAGGTCTCCGATGGGGAGGTACATTTAGTAGAGGCAGGTCCAAGTCCCTCCCCCTCCCTCAAAGCTGTGCAAGGTGTCCCATCATAGCTAGTGGGCTCCAAAAAGCCTGCTCATGCACCAGGGATGGAATCTGATCCTAATGCCAGGGGGCCCCTTAAGCAGATCAAGCTACACAACTGTCTCCCTTATGCAGAGAGCCTAGTCCAATCCCATGTAGGCTCCACAGCTGT
The DNA here is from genome assembly GCF_004664715.2 of Peromyscus leucopus. Taxonomy (NCBI): domain Eukaryota; kingdom Metazoa; phylum Chordata; class Mammalia; order Rodentia; family Cricetidae; genus Peromyscus; species Peromyscus leucopus. The sequence goes on from NC_051083.1 coordinate 40,746,340, forward strand.
TGATCTAAATTTCATGAGTTCCCACTAGTTTGGTTTCGTTGTCTCTGTAGGTTTCCCCATTAGATCTTGATGCCCTTGCTCATAGACTCCCTCTTCTTTATATTTTTTATGGGATTCCCGAGTGTGCAAACAAGTGGGTCTGTTATTCTTGTGCCTTCTCTTAGACTCTTTTCCTTTTGTTGGTTTGTTTTGTCCAATTCCAATGTGTTAATTTTTGTTTTATCTTATTGTATTTTGTTTTATTATTATCCTACAGAATCCTGTTTGTTTTCTAATAAGAGACAGAAAGGGGATATATATACAGGTAGAAAGGGTGGTAAGGAGGAACTGGATAAAAGGTAAAAATGCAAAGGAAGAAAAGAGGGCATCAAAATGAGAATCATCGAGAAGAATGGAGGGGGGATTATGTGAGTAATTAGGAGAATAGGGAAGATAAAGGTGATGTTATGTCTCCCTCCAGTTCCTCCTTACCACCCTTTCTACCTGTATATATATCCCCTTTCTGTTGTATAAAAACTGAGGGAAAATATCCATTGTTCAATAGACACCTTTACCTTAAGAGTTATGTAAAATTGAGCTAGAGTGATAAACTATCTGAGTTTAATTCCCAGAACCCATGCCAGGAAGTTCACAACTGCCTCTAAGTTCAGCTCCAAGGGATCAACTGCTTCTGGCCTCTACTGGTATCCATACAGGTATATCCACACACATATTCACATGACTAAAAGTAAAATAAATATCTAAAATCAGTTATGCAAAATTAACTGATTATATCAAAATAGTCCCTAAGGATCAAATTCTAGTAATAGTTCCTAAAATAAATATGAAGTAAATAAGTTAATAGCTTCAAATCATGGTTCAATTACTATTTTCTATTTTTAGTCTTATAAATATGTTATTTCCTAGACCCAAAGAAATGATATTTATAAACCTTCAGTGAAGTAAAATCAATCCTATAGGTCATTGCTTGACATTGTGGACTAAAACTGCTTTCAGTCTTATTATTAGCACTATAGCACTGTAGGATCACAGAGGTGTGATTTCATTTCTTAACATGGCTTGTTGCTTTCAAAATGCAAGGAACACACAGGCTCTGTTGATTAGACCTTGTTTTCCTAATTTGAAAGAGTGAGAACTTACTGTTAGGAACTTGTCACAAAGACAAACTTTAAGAAATTGTAACTGCAATCCCAAATGACCAGTTCTAAACACATGTATATAAAAGCAACACTGCGTGAACAAAATAGGTTGATGCATATGTGTATGTGAGCACATATCTATAAACCAGTGATAATGATAAAAGAAAAGATCATGATTTTGGTAGGGAGTGGAGGACACAGGAGGAGCTGGAGGAGGAAAGAGAAGAGTGGAAAATGATTGCAGATACAGTCCTCACATATGAAATTCTAAAAATAAAATAAAAATTTTAAATAAAAATACAATGAGGGAAAATGTTGAAAAAATAGATTAAAGAGTCATGGGTGCATCTGAAAATGAAATGTTTTTAAAGTGGTCCACCAAGATGGCTCAGAAGGCAAACATGGTTGCTGCCAAGCCTGACAACTAGATTTCAAATCCTGGAACCCACATGGTGGAAGGAGAGAGCTGACTCGAGGCTGCCCGCAGAGAGCTGGTTAAGCTTTTAGGCTTTTGAGCAGCACAGTTCAGCTGAGATCCATTTGGATGAGGACTCAGAGGCTTCCAGTCTGAGGAAATGGGAATTGGCAAGGTGAAGAAGCTGTGGCTTGTTCTGCTTCTTTCTCATCTGTCTCCTAACTCCTCAGAAACTGTCCTTCTTCAAAGCATTCTCTCTACCCCCAAAATCCTGCCTAGCTCTTGGACAATCAGCTTTTTATTAACAATGGGAGCAACACATTTTCACAGTGAACAGAAGGATTATTCCACTGCATCCACACACCTATGGACACCTATTTGACAAAGCAGCCAAAATTATACAAGGGGAAAAAAAAGCATTTTCAACAAATAGTGCTGGTCTAACTCAATGTCACCATGTAGAAGAATGCAAATAGATCCATATCTATCACCTTGCACAAAACTCAAGTACAAGTGGATCAAAATAAATCCACATACACTGAACTTGATAGAAGAGAAAGTGGGAAATAGCCTTGAACACATTGGCACAGGAGACAACTTCCTTAACAGAACACCAATAGCATAGGCACTGAGATTGATAATTAATGAATGAGACATCATGAAACTGAGAAGCTTTTGTTAAGGCAAAGGATACTGTCAATAGGACAAAATGGCATCCTACAGAAGGAGAAAAGATCTTCACCTACCCCGTATCTGACAGAGGGCTAATTTCCAAAATATATAAAGAACTCAAGAAACTAGACATCAATAAACCAAATAATCCAACATAAAAAAGGAGTACAGATCTAAACAGAGAATTCTCAATAGAGGAATCTCAAATAGCTGAGAAACACTTAAAAAAATTTAACATCCTTAGCAATCAGGGAAATGTAAATCAAAATATCACTGAGATTTTGTCTTACACCTGTCACAATGGCTAAAAACACAGAAGTGACAGCTTATGCTGGTATGGATTGGAGCAAGGGGAACACTCCTCCATTGCTGGTAGGAATGCAAACTTGTACAGTCACTATGGAAATATATATGGTGACGGTTCCTCAGAAAACTGTTAATTGATGTACCTCAAGCCCCAGCCATACCATTGTTGGGCATATACCCAAAGGGTTCTCCAACCTGCCACAAAGACACCTTCTCAACTATGTTCATAGTGGCTTTATTCATGATAGCCAGAACCTGGAAACAACCTAGATGTCCCTCAACTGAAGAATGGATAAAGAAAATGTGGTACATTTAAACAATGGAGTATTTATTACTTAGCTTTTTTTTTAAAATGACAACACAAAATTTGTAGGCAAGCATACTTGGGAGGCAGAGGCAGGCAGATCTCTGTGAATTCGAGGCAAGCCTGGGCTACAGAGTGAGTTCCAGGAAAGCTGCAAAGCTACAGAGAGAAAACCTGTCTCAAACCCCCCTCAAAAAATGTAGGCAAATTGATGGACCTAGAAAAAACTCACCCTCAGTGAGAAAGGGGAAAATAGAGATCTCTTGGGTGGACTGGGGTGGATGGGGATGGGAACTTGAGTGGTCAGGTTAGGGGGTGGGTGGAGGGAGACATTATTGAAAGAGATGCCCAGAAAGCAGGGGGACCCTTTAGAGGTCAGGTAGAAACCTGATGCAAGGGAAACTCCCTTGAGTCTACAAGGGTGACCTCAGCTAAGACTCCTAGCAATGGTACATACATAGTCTAAACTGATCATCTCCTGTGATCAGATTGATGACTATCCCAATTGACATCAGAGAGCCTTCATCCAGTAGCTGATGGAAACAGATACAGAGACCCACAGCCAAACATTAGACTGATCTCGGAGAATCCTGCTGAAGAGAGGGAGGAAGTATTGTAGGAGCCAGAGGGGTCAAGGACATCACAAGAAAATCCACTGAATCAACTAACCTAGACTCATAGGGGCTCACAGAGTCTGAACCAACAACCACAGAGGCTGCATGGGACTGACCTAAGCCTTCAAACAGATATGTGACTGTTGTGTAACTTGATCTGTTTGCGAGACTCCTGACAATGGGAACAGGGGCTGTCCCTAATCCTTTGGCTGGCTCTTGGGAACCTGTTCCTCATACTGGGTCACCTTATCCAGCCTTAATACAAGGGAAGGTGCTTAGTCTTACACAACTTGATAGGCCATGCTTTGTTGATACCCATGCGAGGCCTGCCCCTTTCTAAACAGAAACAGAGGAGGAATGGGTTGAGGAGGGAGGGAATGGGAGGAGAGGAGGGAGAGGAAACAGCTGTAGGGATATAAAATAAATAAATTAAGTAAATTAAGTAAATGAAAGAAAACCATATGATGGAAGGAAAGATCAACCCCACAAGTTATCCTATGACCTCCACAAATGCATCATGGTGCTTTCCTCAAATAAATTAAGAAGTGTTCAGTATTTTAAAAAAACAAACAATAATAACAAATATATATGTATGTATGTTCAAATACATTATTTTGGTTTATTAAATTGACATTCATGTCCTACAGGTGAGCTCTATGTCTCAGAAGCAAGAATTTTCAATTTATCAGGAATAAAAAAAATTATCAAATGATAAATATCTTAAATAAATTGATACAATTTTAAATTAGTAAAAAGAGTAATTTTACCAGGCCAGTAAGCAGTGTTATTCTATGACCTTCAGTTTCTGCCTCCAGGTTCCTGACTCGAGTTCTTGCCATGACTTCATTCAATGATGGACTGTGACCTAGGCTTTATAAGATGAAATAAACCTTTTCCTACCCAAACTTGGTTTCACACCAACAGAGAAACATAACTAGGACATGGATAAAAGAAGCTAATGGTTAGAGAATATGATCAAAAGACATTATATATATATATATATATATATATATATATATATATATATATATATATATATATACCTTATTGAGTATAATTGATATGTTAATAAAAATAAATAAATAAATGAAAAATATTTCTTTATCAAAAGTCCTCAAGCTTCTGGTGATGGGCTCATGAAGGCAAATGGAAGGCCTGTCTCCTTCTTTCTTCTCTTTCTCTGTGGATGAGATGAAGGGTATGCTCTGTCACATACTCCTGTCAAGAAACAGTGCCTCACTAGGGGCCCCCAAATCTACTACTCAATCATGGAGAAGAATGCCTTCACAACTGTGAGCCCAAACTAAACCATTAATATTTATTAGTTAATTATCTCAGTACTTTGTTCTAAGAATGTAAAGGAGACTAATGCACCAATGTTGATAAACATAATGGTATATGTGTCCAACAAAACTCAAAATATCTTCCTCAGCCAGGTATGGTGGCCAATGCCTTCAACCCCAGCACTTGAGAGTCAGACAGAACTTTGTGAGTTTGGCCAGCCTGGTCTACATAGTGAGTTCCAGGCTAACCAGAGCTACACAGTAAGACCCTGTCTCAAAACCAAAATACAAAACTAGAAATATTTCTCCAATTAGTTCTGATTCTTAAATCATAAAACTTAGCAAACACTTGCAATTCTATTATATGTAACTTCATCCTTCCTTTTTTTTAAAAAAAATTATTTTATTTTATTTTACAATACAATTCAATTCTACATATCAGCCACGGATTTTTTACCCTGAAAATTTCCCCTTTGTGTGCCTGACCCTTAAAAGCAACATGGTGACAATATGCATAGTGTGGTTTGGTCTTGAGGAGAGTGTTTTGTAAAGCAACTGCCATGGCAAAATCAGTGAAGATTTCTTATGCTTTTAAAGTATTTTTATTTAACATTCAAACCTGAAAAACAATATACATGCCAACAAAAATGGATGATACGAAGTTGTAGTATATTCTGTAGAATATATTACTCATAAAAAATATGAACAATATATTATCAACAAAAGTGATTAATCTAAAAACAATTGTGATTACTTCAAGAAAGTAGACAAAAAAGTATGAATATATATTGAGGTCATCTATGTTTCCATGGAAGTTAAAAACAAACAAAAAGAACAAAGAAGACCATATCCACACAGAATCTGGTTGAGTAACTGTTGTGGAATATTACTTTAACTATGTAAAGATGTGTTACATTTTTTTATGTTGCAGAATATTACTTTAGCTATGTAAAGGTGCGTTACATTTGTTTATGCTGCATTTGTTTATGTACAGGTGTGTTGCTTTTGTTTATACTGCATTTTAATTATGTAAAGATGTGTTGCTATTATACCTTGCCTGCCTAAGGCACCTGATTGGTCTAATAAAAAGCTGAATAGCCAATAGCTAGGCAGTAGAGGGATAGGAGGGGCTGGCAGAGAGACTAAGTAGGAGGTAGAATCTAGGCTTGAGAGGAAAGAAGGAGTGAGAAAGAGATTGAGATGCCTGGGGCTAGCCAGGTAGCCACCAGCCAGCCAGACACGGAGTAGGACATGCATAATGACAGAAAGGTAAAAAGTCCCAAGGCAAAAGGTAGATGAGGAGAAACTGGTTAATTTAAGTTATAAGAGCTAGAGGGACAAGTGTGAGCTCGAACATTCATAACTAATAATAAGGCTCTGTGTCACGATAGGGTCTGGTGGTCCAAGAAAACCTGCGACAAGTAACAAAGACTCATCCCAGGATTATAGACTCTCTATTCTTTGTTTTGGTGTTCTTGCCTATGCAGTGATGGCTTTATGGTCAGCCATACAGGTAGGCAAAAATTCAGAAAAGCATCATGTTAATTCCTGTGATACCAAATTCAGCCCCAGGAGCCAAAGAGTTACGTAAATCCTAAATAGTATTGTAGAACCTCCTCCCACACAACTATAGTCATAAGAAATTTGCATGTACAACTCTTTAAAATAGAAACATAAAGTTAAGTTTGCCATGGTCTTTATTGCTCATTATTTTACAGAATATTGCTGCATTAATTGTTTGTGCATTTTTCTAGTAATAGTGATTGCACCTAGAATCTTACCTACACCAGATAATCTAACACTGAACTATACCCTTTACCACCACTTAAATCCTAAACCACGTTCTTTATCCTTTTCTTTTTTTGAGAGATGTTTTACCTAAATAATATATCTTATTTTAGCTGGTTTTTTTTTGTTGTTGTTGTTTTTCAAGATGGAGTTTCTCTGCATAGCCCTGGATGTCCTGGAACTTGCTCTGTAAGTAGACGAGGCTGGCTTCAAACTCACAGAACCCACCTCCCTCTTCATCCTAAATGCTGAGATTAAAAAGGCATGTGCCACCACCACCCAGCTTATTTTAGTATTTCTAAGAAGAGCACTTAACACAGCTATACCAAATAACAAAAATTTTAAAGTAGAAAAATATAATTTATACTTTTAACATTAATAAATTTGAAAGTTACAAAAGACTGCAACATCCTATTAAAACATGAGATAATTATGACGTGAAAACTTTATGACAGTTTTGAGCAGTGTTATCTAATGATTGCTCACAAAAGTCATGCTGTCTTCAGAAACACTGGAGAAGGTCATACCAGTTATCTCTTCATCAGGGTGGAACTTAGGGCTCTTAGAATACCCTGACATGTAAAGCCATAAGATTGATCCCACAAAGCCCTATGTTTTCTTAAAGAAACTTAAGTATTGTTACTAATTAGGTCAAATTACACTAAGAATTTTTTTCTGCTATCCCACTGTTTGTTCTAAGACACAAAATTTTGGGACCCCACCAAGGAAGGCCCTCCTCTTTTGTTAGAACACCATAATTATGTTTCCAATAAACTATACATAGTGAAAAAACAGTAAAAAAATATTTAAACAAATGGTAGAACAAGTCATTTTATAAATCAGGCCATTGTAGAACAGGAAGTTACCAGACAGCATGGTTTGGAGGCTGGATAAATCTATCTTGGATGTCATATAGAGTCAATACAAAGATGGGAAACATTTGAATAATTGCAACAGCTTAGGTATTTTCAGCAGAAGAAGAAGTATGACCATATTAAATCCATCATCATCATCAGCGGAGCAGGGAGCCCCCATTAAGTTTAGAATATTCAAAATTGTCTCCATAGGAGAAAGACAGCAGAAATTTGCCTTCCCTGAGTATACTGGCATGAAGATCACACCATGAGCTGCTGACAGAAGTGGAGTTGCTTTTGCAGTAGAAATAGGCAAGGGAATAACTAAAAAAATAAATTTTTATGGGAAGATGAGAAATCTGTAGGCAACCTCTACAAGGTAACACTTGTAGGTAACCCTAGTGCAGATGCCTAACTATACAAAATTCTTCTTGTGTTTATTAGCTCCCTCAGAAAGGCTATTCTAATGACTATTCTCTATGAGAGTCATGTGTGGTGATAGTGTGTCCCCCAGTATATTGTGCACCCTAATAAACTTATCTGGGGTCAGAGAACAGAACAGCCACTAGACAGACATAGAGGCCAGAAAATGGTGGCACTCATACCTTTAATCCTTGCCTTCTGGAGCCAGAGATCCATCCAGATCTATATGAGTTCAAAGCCACACTGGAAACAGCCAGGCATGGTGACTCACGCCTTTAATCCCAGGAAGTAATGACAGAAAGCAGAATGGTATATAAGGTGTGAGGACCAGGAACTAGGTTGGTTACGCTTTCAGGCTGTGAGTAGCAGTTCAGCTGAGACCCATTCAGATGAGGACAGAGAGGCTTCCAGTTTGAGGAAACAAGATCAGCTGAAGAATTGGTGAGGTGAGGAAGCTGTGGCTTGTTCTGCTTCTCTGATCTTCCAGCATTCACCCCAATATTTGGCTCTGGGTTTGTTTTTATTAATAAGACCTGTTAAAATTCATGCTACAGTCATGTACTGTTGCACAAAGAATTCTAAGCTCACTTTCCAATATGATATCTCTGTTTTGAAAGGATCTTAATTGATGTCACTGTCACCAAGCTGCTCAAACCATAAGATCTTCAGGGTGTCCTTTCATGTGGTAATCAAATGGGACACGTGCTGCTGAGTCCCACATTTACTAAGCACGTGCAGTCTTACTCCAGTGTGATCCCTGTGGTGGTTGTGGCTAGAGTTTCCACAGGAGAAGTTTCTCCTTGGACCGGTGTTGCCTTGGTGTGCACTTCATTGTGTGTGTTAAGTACAGACAAACAGATAAAGGCTTTCCCATGCTTACTGAACAAATAGGGCCTCTCACCATTGTGAATTCTTTTGTGTACTGTAAAGGACATTTTTTCAGTTAAGAATTTCCAGGATACCACAAGAAAACCAACAGAATCAACTAACCTGGGCTCATAGGGGCTCACAGTGACAGAACCAACAATCAGGGAGCCTGCATGGGATGGACCTAGGCACTGAGCATATATGTTGCAGTTTTGTAGCTTTCTCCTCTTATGGGACTCCTAACAGAGGAAGCAGGGGCTGTCTCTGACTCTGACTCGGCTGTCTCTGACTCTTTTGCTGGCTTTGGGACCCTATTCCTGATACTGGGTCACCTTGCCCAACCTTAATACATGGGTGGGTGCTTAGTTTTACTGCAACTTGATATGACATGTTTTGTTGATAGTCAGGGGAGGCCCTTTCCTGAACAGAAACAGAGGAGAAGTGGAAAGGGAGGTGGGAACAGATGTGGAGCCTGAGGAGAGGAACTGAGAGGAGAGGAGGAGGGGAAACTGTGGCCAGGATGTAATAAATAAATAAATTAAAAAAAAAATTCCCCACACTCATTGCACCTACGCAATTTTCTTGCAGTAGGGAGATTCTTGTCTGCACTAACTGTAACTTAACTGGTCAAACTAGACCCAGAACCCTGACAGTCAGGAGGCCTTTCTCACTGTGAATGTTTGTGTTCTGAGTCAGTATATTTTGAGATACGGTCGCCTTCCCATATTCTCTACACTTTTGTTGTTTGTGTAATGCCTGGTGCTCAATGCAGCCATCTTTCTTGATGAAAAATATCTCACATATCCTGCCTTTGTACCTTGTTCCAGGGTAAAGGCCCTACCTATACTCAGTGCCTCAGTGTTTTCAGTGGCCTGGTGATGGACAAATGCACTGTAAGTCAAGGCCTTCTCTGGCCTCAGTAATCCACCACTTGTCACAGATGAGGCCTTGTTCCCTTTCCTGCTATTAAATTCAGCATCATTCTGCTGCAAAATGAAGCAGAACTGTCTCTAAAATGACTTATGTGTATATTGCTGCTGTCACTCAGGGGCATCCCTGCTGCAGAGCCAGGGGCAACAACTCTCTCATGACTGTCTCATGCATGAGACAGTAATGGGATTCTGGGATGCAAGAATTTAAATGAAGAGGTCTCTCCTGTGCCACCAGTATGGAAATGCTCTGTTCAGATGCTTTAACTTCAGTACTCTCTGTAGAGGAAGGACCAGGGATGGGGTCATTCTTTGTCTTTCTCTGGGTCACAAATCTGTTAAACTAGTAATCCATCTGGAGCTCTCTTGGTGACTTAGAACTTAGAAGGAATCTGGAAACAAATTCCTAGGGAGAGTGCTTCCTTACTTATGGTTGTCATCACTTCACAGTACAAAGTTTCTAAGCATCATCAAGAACCTCCACTCTGTTATCATTCCTAGCCACTTTACAGCTACATGAACTCACATGCACTGTCCAGCAGCCAGACAAAATGCTTAGTCACTCCAGGGCCTTACATCCTACATAATCCATGTGCCTTGTGGTCATGTAATCTGAGCACAGTGTAATCAGTAATCTATGTGCATTTATGCCTACATAAGCTCATATGCGCATGCACCAGGTGACCTACAAGTGGGCTCCACCCGTTCCCCAGCCCTCTCCACACTATTCATTTCTGGTAAGCCTATTCACATTCCCTATACTTCTCCCCCAATAAAACTCTTATAGTGGGTTCTATTGCACCTCATGTTTTCTCTCACCCAGTAAATAACACTGGTGCCATGACAAAGCAGGCTCTCCCAGTGCCCTGCACCAGGATCCTGAACCGAGGTTGGTTCATCCACAACTGCCCACATTCCATCTGCTCTGCCTCTGACTTGCATGGCACAACACTGGCTGCTTCGATTGATGAGTTTTCCCTCTACCAGCCAGCATAAACAGTTCCTTGGACTCATGGGAATGACCATTGATCATCAAGCATCCTTCTGGTGTCCTTGGGACTGGAGGTAGCCCTGTTCCCCTGTCCACAGTCTTTATTGGCTATGATCAGCCTCCATCGCTGGCTATAACCCTCAGCCATTTTCCCCTACTGTGGCCTGAGATATCATTCTTGTTCATTCTCATCTCTTGGACCCTCATCCTCTGGCTGTGGCCCCAGCCCTCACTCTTTTGCTCAGTAGAGCACTGAGCTACTTGTGCCATTCATTGATCCTTGCTTGATCTGTGGGACACCTGAGATATTGCAGCTATTGGATCTCGTTTATTTTTTTATTTTATTTTTTCTGTCTGCTGCAGTCATGGGAAACAAGGCTTCCAATCCCATAAGCCCTACATCTCCTAAGGGATGCCTTTTGGAAACCCTTAAAACTCTCAGCTTAATGCCTTACTTAAAGACTTGTAAGCTTATCTGCCTCTGCACTAAAAAATTACCTAAATATCCCTTAGATAACAATAAAAAATGGCCATCTGTTGGCTCATTGGACCCCAATATTTTATGGGAGTTGTAGATGAATTTCTAAATGGTTGTATTAAATAAAAACACGGAGGCAGATATAGGGGTGAAAACCTTAGAGATCAGGGAAAATAGGGAAAACCACAGCTAACCTTACCTCACCAACTCAGCAGCTTCCAAATGCAAGTTACTTCCTGTCTACCCACACCTATATGCCTTGCTATTCTGCTATCTGATTTGCTCTTTCTGTTCAACTACATCACTTCCTCTTCCTGCCCAGCTCTGTCACTTCCTGTCTATCTGTACAGACCTCCAGACCTCCATGGTTAACTACTGTTGGAATTTAAGGCATGTGCCACCACATCTGGCTCTGTTTCCAGTATGGCCTTGAACTCACATAGATCCAGACAGATCCCTGCATCCCAAGTGATAGGACTAAAGGCATGTGCTAACATTTCATGACTTCTATGTTGTGGCTGACTTTTTCCTCTGATCTCCAGGCAAGCTTTATTTATTAAAGGACAAATAAAATATCACCACATTTCCCCTTTTTTGTCTAATAAAAAATTTAAAAAAATAAAAAAGTTCTAATATAAGAAAACTATATACAATAAGTATAATAACTATACACAATATATACAAACAATAAATACATCAACAATGTCTAGTCCATTTGCATTTGACAAATTTCATTATCTATCCTATTTTGGTGAATCCAAAATGTACTTAATTCACTTTCTATCCTATATTACCAATTAAAAATTATCTAATGATATCTTTCATACTTATAGATTTAACACCTCTTAGTGAGTTTCTCTTCTGAATTTCTTAACAAGAAAAGCTATAACTATCTAATCTTCAATTCCCTAAGTGACCCAAGAAGGAAATAATATTACCTAAAAAATGCCAACAAGTGACTTCCAAAAAATGAGTTATGACAAAATCAGCCAGCTTCCTGAACAGGCACCAGAGGTTCCTCTGTAATGTTGGGGCATCCATCTTCAGCCTATAGGCCTACAGTTTTTCAGTCACTTTTCCTTGTGTCTTGTAGAATATTTGGCAGTCTCCTCTGCAAAGCAAGAACCTGAAGGACCATCTCACCTTGCAAAGTTCAGTGGTCACCTTCCTATGGGTCCTACATGTCCAGTTGGTACAACATTTTGTCAAGTAGTCTAGGCAAGATTAGTTTCTTGCCTCAATGGCTATTTTTGCCAAGAAGAACATAAACTCCATATGGACTGTCTTAGGCCCATCTTCCTCTTTGAAGTAAATCAGTGCTGCCAGGAGCAGACATGTCTCATTGTCCAGAAAGTCTAAGCTTTTAAAACATTTAAAATGTCATATCCTGTAGGTCTTTGAAGTGTTTGAAGATTACCTACCTAATTGAATAATATCTATGTATACCTAGAAAACTTAACTAACATGACTATAAGTTTAATTATCATGGATAATTAAATTATTACTAATCTGTATTTCTTAATTATACATTACAATTTCAAATGAGCTGCACAAACATAATACTTTAAACAAGAGTAGAAATATACATACAGTATAACAAAATTAACTTTAAATTCGTATCAATAAACTAAAATCTATAACAATGTAAAACATTTCAAATAAGTTGTTATTCTTTAAAGTAGATTCAATAATCCACCCTTTTATCCTATCATATTTATATCCTATAGATCTATATATTTATATCCTATCCCCCTTTCTTCTTTTGGAGAGAGATTGACTATGACCAATAACAATTTGTAACCAACAACCTAAGTAAAGACAAACATCCATAATCCATTTTTGGGGAATGTGGGTGTAGTATTCTATGCTACTTCCAGTTGATAGTGGGCACTGTTAGTCTTATGGGAATCCTGAGAAAATTCAAGATAATGGTCAAGTTCTGGGAAGACCAGCTATAACCTTTGTTGATAGGTACCATCTGTTAAGGTTCAAGAGGTCTGGCTTGATCAAATGTGATCCATCTTACCCTGGAACAAATCCATAGCCTCTTGCTTCCTGTGGAAACAAAAGAAGCAGAGCCTCCTTTCCAAAGCAACATATCCTTAGATACAAATTTTGAAGTCAAGATATATTTAAAATACATATATTGGTTAATTTAGCAGCCTTTATAATCAAATATCTCTCTGCAGTTAAAAATCCCAGAGACAATATAATCCAGACTCTCTGTGATTTCCATCTTTATGTGGCTTATTTTTTATATTACTTTTACTTTTTCTTTTAAAAAAGTATATTTTTAAATATCCCTTTCTTTATATAACTGTCTATATTCCTTTTACTCTCTCTTCCAATCCTATGTACATTTTTACATATACTGTAAACTGTTCAGGGTTTATCCCATCTGAATCTGTCCTGTTATGAATCTATTGCTTTAAACTGCAGAGGGGCTACAACAGAGAAGCTGCAACTTTGGCTGCTGACTCTACCCACCTCAGCTTTTCAATATGGCAGTGGTACATTTACTGCCAGCTCTGGGGGAAACATGCTCATTGCTGACTCCATGAAGTAGTGGGTCTATGCTTTCTATCCAGCAGCGTGTAGATCAAAAACCTTTTCTTTCTTTCCTTTTTATTTTTTTAGGTGGGACTCTAGCTAGGGATCAGCTTATGACCTGCCTCCTTGCAGGTCTTTGTAAAGCTGCCCTCAAATCAGTAAACTATGAAAAGCTTCAAGAGATGGGTCAGGGTAAAAAGGAAAAGCTGTCTCAATTTCTAGAATGACTTACAAAGGCTCTCTTACAATATACTAATCTAGATCCTGAGAGCCCAGAGGGCAGACAGCTCCCTATGACCCATTTCATCTCACAGAGCTTCCCCAACATTAGGGCCAAACTTAAGCTTCTGGAGAGAGGGCACCTGACCTCACAGGCAGAAGTCTTAGTGCTGGGTTTTAAGGCATACCATGGGAGAGATGAGAAAGCCCATAAACAGAACTACCAAATGCTAGCAAAGGCTATCTAACCAGCTGCCCAAGGGCCTCCAGGTCGCTGTTTTAAATGTGGTCAAGAAGGCCATTGAACTTGTACCTGCCCTGCCCCACATGGGTTGCCTGAGCCTTGTCAAAAGTGCCACCATGAGGGACATTGGTCAGTTTACTGTCCCAGTGCACCTCGTGACTTGGGGATATCAAACAATGACCTCACTCCAGCCAGTCTCCTAGGCTTGGTGATGGATGATTGAAGGTGCCCAGGTTCTAACCCAACAATAGTCATCTCTGACAGGGAACCTAGGGTAGTCATTACAGTATCAGAGCAATCCATTTCCTTCTTTTTGGACACCGGGACCACTTATGCAATTCTCAGGGAGTTTTGGGGTCCCACCTCTCCTTCTCATCTCCCTATTGTTGGGACAGGGGGACAGCCTTACCTACCTCATCAGACCAGATGCCTTAATTGTATTTTCAGGGGTATCCCTCTTACCCATAAATTTTTGGTCATGCCAACCTGCCCTATGTCCCTAATAGGAAGAGACTTTTTAGTTAAGGTAGGAGCTTCCATCTTGTTTGCTGACCCCAGACTCACCAGAAGCTCCTCTCCTCTTCCTGCTACCCACCCAGCCCACTAGCACTAACATGTCATTTCCTTTGGCAGCCTCTCAGGGGGACCCCAATGTCTTGGACACCCAGAAACCTCCTATTGCTAGGCATCATTCCCCCATTGTTATCATTTGAAGAACCCTACCCAGTACATCACCCAAGCTCAGTACTCTCTCTCACTCCAGAGCCTTAGGGGACTTAAGCCTATCATCTCTGTCCTCAGAAAAAAAGCAACTTTGCCCAACTTCTCCTTTTAATACCCTTGCAGGTAAGAAGTCTAATAGAACCTACCATCTGGTTCAAGACCTCCAGCTCATTAATTCTGCAATGATTCCCCTCCATCCTATGATCCCCAATCCTTATACACCCTTTCCTTCCACTATCCCTTCAGAAACCTCCCATTTCTCAGTTCTATATCTCTAAGATGCTTTCTTTTCTGTTCCTCTCAGCCCTCAGTCTCAAAATATCTTTGCCTTGAATTAGACTGACCCTGAAACTCACTCGTCTATGCAGATGACCTGGACTATTTTGACACAGGGATTCAGAGACAGCCCACACCTATTTGGTCAGGCCCTAGCCTCTGACCTGTTCTCTTTGTCCCTCCCTGGCTCTAGACTCATACAGTATGTAGATGACATTCATTCTACTCTGAAGCCCATCATTACAAGTTAGCCAAACTAATATCTCTGCTCTCTTAAATTTCTTGTTCAACCAGGGTTATAGACCTTCCAATGTCCAGCTGTCCACTCCTCAGGTCACCTATTTGGGTCTAACCATTACCCCAACCCACAAGACTATTACTGTAGATAAAAAGCATCTAATCCAGTCTCTTTCAGTCCCCTCTACTAACAGAAGATTCTGTCCTTTCTGGGAATAGCTGGCTTCTTATAGTCCTGGGTTCCATCTTTTTCTCTCCTTACTCACCCCTTATATGAGGCAGCTCTGGGATCCCTGCATGAACCCCTTCTTCACCCCATTACTAAACCCTTCCAGAATATCCAATAGGCTCTCCTCCAGGCCCCAGTACTTCATCTCCCAGACCTAACTCATCCCTTCTCCCTCTATATAACAGAAAGAGAGTGATATGCCATTGGACCCTAGGGCATCATCTGGGACCCTCCTTTGCACCTGTAGCATACTTGTCAAAGAAACTAGACCTCACCACTCATGGATGGGCACCTTGCATTTGTGATTTAGCAGCTGCTGAGCTCTTTATTCATGAATCAAAGAAATTAACCTTTCAGTCACCCAACACTATCTTCTCCCACCACAAACTGTCCCATCTCTTAACTTATTAAAGGCTTACAAACTTTACCTCCTTCCCGAGTTCTTTCTCTCCAAGTAGCATTACTGGAAGATGCCATACTTACTTTCCAGACTTGCCCATCCCTTAATATTTCAAGTCTCTTCCATTGACCTAATGATGACTATTCTCCATCTCATTCCTGCACTGAAACCCTAGAGGAAATATTATCCCATCCTTCATACATACAGGACAATACATTGCCTCAGGCCACTTATACCTGGTACACGGATGGCAGCTCCTTTTTACATGAGGGGACCCATAAAATAGGCTATTACTGGGGTGGTAGAAGCACAAGCATTACCCACACACACTACTAACCAACATACTGAACTAATAGCTCTCATCCATGCCTTCCAATTGGTGTAGGGGCAATCCTTAAATATTTATACAGATTCCAAATATGCTTTTCATATCCTCCTGCCCCACACTGCTATCTGGAAAAAGTGCAGGCTTCTTTCAGCAAAAGGAGGATCCATACCTAACTTAGGCCATATAATGACCATGCTAAAAGCCTCCCATCTCTCTAAAGCTATAGTAATTATCCACTGCCGGTCTCATTAGACCAACAGCTCCATCATCTCTAAGGGATGTAACTGGGCTGACCAGGCAGCTAGCTCCAGGGCCCAGACTCATCCCCCCACCACAGGGAATTCATACAGTACTACTCACATCCTCACAGTCAGCCCCTGACACTAGGCAAATTCTGTCCTACCTACAACAGCTCTTTCACCTAATAGTCAGGCTCTGTCTTAGTTTGTCACAGCCCACCTGCAGCCTACCTCTGAAGACTTACAGTTCTTAAAAACTATTACTGCCTCTTATAAAATTTGCCAAAAGTCAGATTCCAACTCCAAATATTGGAGCCAACCTTTTCTCACCCACCAGGCTAGAGGTTCTTTGCCAGGGACTGACTCGCAGGTTGATCTTACTCATATTCCCACTGGCAGACAAATTAAATATCTTCTTGTGATTGTGGACTCTTTTTCAAGCCGGGTAGAGGCACTTTTGGTTTCTAATAAGTGGGCTCAGATAGTTGCTGACCTTCTTCTCTGGGAGATCATCCCCTAATTTGGGATCCTTGCCTCTCTTCAGTCTGATAATGGCCCAGAGTTCCCCTCCTAGATTTCCCAGACCCTATCTAAAGCTCTTAACATCCCTTGGCATTTCCATATACCTTATCATCCTCAGTCCTCAGGGAAGGTGGAACGTACCTACAGTTTTTTCAAAAAACATTATTATTAAGATGTCATAGGAGTGTCACTTTGACTGGGTGAAATTATTGCCTCTAGCTTTTTTCAGGCTCCAGGCCTTTCCCAAACAATCCCTTTCAATCATACCATTCAAATTCATGTATGGGAGGCTGGTTCAAATCCTGGGCCTCCTATCCAAACCTTCCTCCCTCCCTGACCACCTGCTCATCCCCTACTCTGTCACATCTGCTCTCTCCTATGGAATGTCGCTGACCATTCCTTACCCCAGCCATATGACAATACCTACCCACTCCCAATCTACACTGGGGATCAGGTCCTTCTTTCCCTTCCAGGCCAGCACCCCTCACCCTTTTCCCCTAAATGGCAGGGACCCTTCAAGGTAATTCTTGTAACCCCTACAGCTGCTAAGCTCAAGGCCTTCCCTTACTGGATTCATCTGTGTAACCTGAAGCCTTTTACCCGACCCCCAACCCCGGGGAATTCCTCCTCATACACAGTGACACAAACAGGACCCTGCTCCCTTACATTTCAGAGGACACTGGGATCAACTGCCTTGTCTCCAATTCCAGAAGAATGAGGTTTCATCTCACAACCATACTCAATCCCACTGGATTAGGAACACCATTTTTTTTTTCTTCCTGATTTTCCATCCATGTTCTCCCGTCTCTACTGACCACATTCTGCTTCATCAGTTTCCCTCTGTGTCTCTAATAACATTCAAATTTCTAATTAACTACACAGCTAACTGTTACAGGACGACCATCAGCCATAGAGACAGAGGAACAAGAACCAATAAATATATGCAGGCGATAAGAAACAATCCAGAGGTATTCATACTCCCAGACTCAAAAGGGTCTGGACTCTGCAAAAAACAAAACATACTTCAATATAAAAATTTATTACTGTTAAAGGCCCTCAGCAATCAATAACCTGTGCCTGTTGGATGCTGAAATAATAAAAGAAAACAGATGCCTTAAGGTTTATCTCGGGTAAAGATAGAAAGCCTAATTGATAATAATTTTAAAAAGCATGTTCCAGATTTCTCTCTCTCTGTTGCTAACACTAACTAATAAAATTCTGATAGCAGAGTACTAAACATTATAATGTCATGGCTACCAGCTCAGGATTTTAAATTCCCTTTGGCTGCTTCTTAATATGTTTAAAATTTGTCCCTTCAAACATTTAAAAATTCTTCCGAGCTCCAGAGCTGGGAAGTGGATCTGTCTGAAGTGGATCTGACCCACCCAGACAGGTCAGATCCACTTCAGACAAATGTCATTCAAATTTTCCTGGTCCCAGGGTGCCCCTACATCTCAGAACCCCTTGGGGAACCCCCTCATCTCATCTCCCCTTTTCCCCCAAGCTAATATTTTTCTCTAAACTTCCTCTTCTGCCTCATCAGGACCTTGTCAGATCCAAACAGCAATGGATGATTCCACGGGGCTAAAGGCAGTGGCAAAGACAATTCAGCCTACCTCAGAATGTCTGGCTACCTCAAGAAAAGGCCCCCTCCCTACCCCAAAATTAACCACTGCCCACTGCCCACCCAGTCAGCTGGAAGCAGTTCTGGGAGACATGGCACCCCCATTCCCATTCACCCACTACTGGTAACCCCCTACTTTTTATAATAATTCCTAGCCACTTTACAGCTACAGGATGGTGCATGCACTGTCCAGCAGTCAGGCAAAATGCTTAGTCACTCCAGGGCCTTATGTCCTACATAATCGGTGTACCCTGTGGTCACATAATCTTTGTGAAGTGTGATCACGTAATCTATGTGCATGTGTTGCATATCTAGGTAAGCCCATATGTGCCTGTGCAAGGTGGTCTATAAAAGCAGGCTCTACCTGTTCCCTGACGCTCTCCACACTAGCATTTCTGGTAGGCCTATTCACATTCCCTATACTTCCCCTCCCCACCAATAAAACTCTTATACTAGGTTCCATTGTACTTCGCATTTTCTCTCATCCAGTAAATAGCACCGTAAATAAATAACACACTCCTCTGAGAAAAAATGCAGGAACAGACCCTCAAAGTTATATATAGAGTTCTGGGTCCAGTCAGTCTGTGCTGCTTTGGTAGGCCTTAGGACCACACTATGGTGTTCAGGGGCCATGGCCTGAATTGGAATACTGGTGAAGAGGCCTGTAAAGTCCTAAGGCATAAAGTCTTAGGAGTGCCTGAAAAATACAAGTCACAAGATCACTATTGTCCTTGAAAAAATTCCATCACTGGAGATCAAATCTATTACACCTCTTACAAAGCATATCAAGAGGCCCACCTTAATACCACCTTACTTTAATTGTTCATGAAGGGATAGCAGAAGCAATGGGTCAGCTTGGGAGGTTTATTGAGCATTTCTAGCATCCGTCACCACTTATGCACATGCTCTAGTGGGATCCTAATGTAAATGCCATCCACTCCAAGCCTGAAACCCCAGATGAGCTGGCTTCTATTTTTCAAATTAAAATATTCATTCATTCATTCATTCATTCATTCATTCATTTTCATTTATATGTATGTGTGTGTGCTTACTTGTCTGTATATGCACCATCTGTGGACAGGTGCCTTTGAATGCCCTAAGAGGCCAGGAGAGGATGTTGGGTACCCTGAAACTGGCATTATAGGCAATTGAAAGCTGCTATGTGAGAAGTGAATCAGGGTCCTCTTCAGGAAGAGCTAACGCTTTTAATTACTGAGACTTCTATGTCACTCCAGAGATGGCTTCTTTATATTCAAGA
The DNA here is from genome assembly GCF_004664715.2 of Peromyscus leucopus. NCBI lineage: Eukaryota > Metazoa > Chordata > Mammalia > Rodentia > Cricetidae > Peromyscus > Peromyscus leucopus. The sequence goes on from NC_051083.1 coordinate 40,766,252, forward strand.
GAATCATGGCTTTGAAGAGCAAAGATGAAGGGCTAATTTTGAAGTTCAAAGTTTTCAAGATCTAGAGACATTTGGATGTCACAAGACATTTGGATCTCAAGTTCATCTCTTGCAGGCCATAAGAATATATCATAGAGATTCAGCTGTGTATTAAAGCTGAACTTTGACCGGCCAAGGGTCTGTCAAAAGGCAAAGCCATTTATTATGAATATTTGGTGTTACTCAGCCTTTAATATTTCAGCTGTCTTGTGCTATGAAATCCGTGCATGCCCAGACCAATTGGTAAACAGTTCAGTTCCCCAGACCTGCTGAACCTACTAAGTTACTAACTGCCCTGCTGAGCTTAGGAGAAAAGCTGGTGGGAGACACCTAGCTTTGTTTCTTGTGCTAATGAAGCTCAGACCCTCAACTTGAGGAGGCCTAGTGGTTCTCCAGAGCACTTTGACTGAGAACAAAAGAGGTTTTTACATATCAAGGTGAGAGGTAAAACAACATTCCTGAGGAGGCAGGGAACCAGGTGCCCAGGGAAAGAAAAGGCAGGTATTTTCCGTGGACAGAGACAGAACAGCATGGCGAGAGAGAAGAGAGGATGACAGAGGTTCCATAGAGAGTAAGTAGATCTTGAGTAGAGTTTTCTGAGTGCCAGAAGTAGAGAGTAGCAGAGATGGAGAAAGAGGATACAGAGGACGAAGATGAGGCTGAAAGCATATGAGTTAGTCGTTAGCTGGACTATGAACTAGGGAGCCGGACGGAACTGCATTTATGGAGACAGGATTTCATCCCAGAGAAATAGAGTAGACAGATATAGAACTTGTTATGTCTAGAGTTATTCCTGCCTTGAATGCCTGGTGGAACTATAGCTGAATTGATAGAATTTTGTCTTAGAGGAATAAAGTTAACAGGCATTAAGAACACAGTGTACGTAGATTTTTTTCTCTAATATCCCACGCCGGACATAGCAAAGCCCCCTTGGACCCTGGGGAATCAATATCTGTTGCTATATTATACTGTCCCTGTTGGCCCAGCCTAGAAGAGATACTACCACGTGGCGTGGGAATGAATCTATCTTTAGTCCATTCAATTTATTCCTCTAAGCCAATTTTTTTTCTATACAGCTTTTTCTAGTCCATTTGCTTTATTTTTCTAAACTAATTCTGTGGGGTTTTACTCACCAGTCATCACCCTTGGTGAGATCCACAACATAGCTAAAGCCCTATTCCTATGGGAATCCTGTTTGAGTGCCATAAATCAGAGAAAACATATGACATTTGTCTTTCTAAGTCTGGGTTATCTCATTTAGCATTTTGATTATTTCCAGCTCCATCCATTTTCCTGCAAGTTACATTTTTCTTAACAGGTGAATAATATTTCATTGTATGTATGTGCCAAATTTTCATTATTCAGTCATTCATTGATGGACATTTAGGCTGTTTTCAATTTCTGACTATTAGAAATAGGCAAGCAATGAATATGGATGAGCAAGTATCTCTGTAGTAGGATATAGAGTCTTTTGGGTATATGCTCAAGAGTATTGGTGCTTATTCATGTGGAAGATCTATAGATCTATTTCTAGCTTTTTGAGGAACATTCGTACTGATTTTCCACAGTAAGTGTACCAGTTTACAAATCTCAGCAGCAGTGAATAAGTTCTTTCCCCTCACCCATGTCAGCATTTATTATTATTATTATTATTATTATTATTATTATTATTATTATTATTACTATCTTAGCCATTCTGTCTGTGTTAAGAATCTCAAAGAAATGTAATTTTAATTTGCATTTCTATGATGTCTGAGAATGTTGCACATTAAAAATATTTCTCAGCCATTTGTATTTTATCATTTGATCATTTGAGAATCCTTTGTTTAATAGCATGCTCCATTTTACATTGGGCTGTTTGTGTTCTTGTTTATTTTTGTCATTTTCTAGATATTAACCCTGTGTCAGATGTATAAGTGATAAAGATATATCCCATTCTGTAGACTGCCTATTTACCTCAATGATGTTGTTTTTACTGTACAGACATTGTTTAGTTTCATGAAGTCCCATTTATTAATTACTAGTCTTAATTAATGTCCTGATACCAACATATATTTTTAATTGACTTGTGAATTAAGCAATTTCCCACATCATTTTAACTAAACTAAAGGAACTATGTTAAAGACTATACTATTTTTTCCAAAGTCTTTTGTCCTAAGAACTTTTTCCAGATATCTTTCAGAAACTAAAATGCTACAAGATAGTTAAAAATAATTGGTTCATATCGAAATAGAAGTCAGCAAAGGACGTAGACTTAGTAGTCATTTGTTATGATTGAAAGTCATGAGCTCTAGGGGTAGGTGAAAACTGTGAGTATTAGAAATTCAGCTTATCTCTTTATGACTATATTCCCACTTATAATTTTTTAAGTCATAATGATGAATTTTAGAATACAACAAACAGATGTACAGTAACTGATAAAATCATCAACCATTTGTTGTGACCTTATGCTGTTTTAGAAGCAACAATGTTTGCATCACAAGGAACATAGAACTACAGTACTATATTTTAAGTTGATTCTGATTAATAAATCTTTCAGTCATGATTTCTTCTTATTTTGTATTTGGAATTGTCTACAAAATCCCATATGTTAAAAATCTGGTCCCTAGTCCATGGTATTGTTATCAGGCAGTAGAAGCATTAAGAGGTTAGTCTTAGTAAGAGACCTTCAAGTCACTGGGGACATGTCCTTGCTGGCGATAATGAAAGCCTAATAAGAACTCCATCTTTTTCCTCTCCTTTATCACTTATCAGTGATGAAGTAATTGGCTCTGCACTGTACATGTTCTCTGCCATGATGTTCTTCCTCACAATAGGCCTGAAAGCAATGGAGCAAAAAAAAAATCATAGGCTATATCTTCAAAATTCTGATCAAAATAAGGCTTCATAAATTCTCTATCTTGGGTATTTGCTATAGAAACACAAAACTGATGATCACAAGTGCAAATTCTTTAGTAACATGGTATATTATTTACATCTAATTGGCCTATAGAATTTCAACTGAAGTGTATAACAACTATTAAAGTTATCAAGTACTGGGAATATGATCTTGCTTAGTGGAGTGTGTATGAGTGAAGTTTGTCCTCTATATGCTTGGAAAGACACTTGAAATTCCACTGATGTGAGGGAGATGACAGTCCCACCATCCAAAGCAGTATTATAATAGGATAAAGGAAAGGAAGAGCCACACAATTCACATAAGCACCACACTGAAGAGCTTTTAGGGTCAATTTCCTGGGAACTTTATTCATTCACATAGCATTGGAGGAAGAGGTTAGAAAATAAGCTACAAGAGATCTGGCTGAAAATTGTAACACTAGAGAATAAATGATGACTGCCCTAAAACTATCATATTAATGAGAAATACTATATGAGTTTGTGTGTGCTTGTCTGTGTGTCAAACCTCAAGGTAGCGTTTATATTCTGGAAACACCATGCATTAGGTTAATTTTCTGTTTATGTTTAACATATTAAAGTCATAAATTTTAATACCCACATCTTCCACAGGCTTTAAGTTTCATTTTAAAATATTATTTTATTGTTTTAAATCTAGAACATTTAACAGCCACTTTCTGAACTTTATTAATTAAATTTGTTTTTAGATAATTTCACACATATATGCAATGCAGAACAACTGTTTTCACCATGCCTCACCTCCCTACCCATCTGTTATTCTGCCACTTCCCCAGAAAATCTCTGTCACATTCAAGTCTACTAGTTTTATTTTATCATTCATTGAGATTAAACAGGGCTGTCTATGTATCTATGGGTTCAGAGCTATCCACTGTAGTCTGTTGATACCAGCAATGGCTGTACAGCTAAAGGCAGTGGTTTTCCCTCTCCCGGAATCTACCAATAGCCAGAAGTTTAGAGATAAAGCTAGAACCCAATGAGCCTCTCCATCTTCTTTAACTTTCTTTTGACAGGGCTTTGTGTGGACTCAGTTCAGGTAACTACAGTTGACGTGAGTTGTATAAGTTTGAAGAATGGCATTTTGTAGCTCTCCATCCTATCTTCTCATTCTCACACACTTCCTGCCCGATCTTTCTCGGTGATCCCACAGCCTTAGAAGGGGTTGCATAAATGTCTTGTTTAGGGGTGGGACAACAACTGCTGCTTCTTCTTAGCATCTTAGGCAGTCACATGCCTCTGCATTCATAGACATTCATCATAGGGAGAGGCTTCTCTGATTAAGGCCAGGGGCCACTTTTGTCTGTGAGTATAATCATGGATGAATAGAAGGCAGTTTGTTGCTTTGCCAATTTAAACATCAGTTGTAAGTTCCCTGTCTGGGCCTATGATCTTCTCAGATCTGTGGGTGTTAAGGTGTGCTTACTCCTCTAAAGGCAGTGAGACCTAGGAGAGTGGAGTCTATTTCTCATGAAATAGACAACTTTATTCAGAGAATCAGACAATTTATACCCTGAGGATTAAGAAAGATCACCTGAGTAAAGTTCTCATGAAGTCTAGCTGTATACAGTCACAAGAATGAGTTGCACGTGACAAAAATATGTTTTTCTATATGGAACCAGTTGTAATGATTAATCTAAAGCATATTCACTTCTATCCACTGCACCTGGGAGGGGCACAAAAACACATTCCAAGAACAAATCTGTGATTTTGAAGAAACAGAGGTCACAATAGGTTTTTGTTGTTGTTTTTTGTTTGTTTTTTTTTTTTTTTGGAGATTTCTTACAAGCACTCAGAATTCCCCTTTCACGACTCCATTGTTGGACTGTGTTCTGACAAAGGTATAATCAAGGAAGAAAGTGCTAGGATTGGGAAGATGAGTCCACAGGGGGGAAAGTGTGGTGATATTTTATTTGTGCTCTAATAAATAAAGCTTACAAGAGGATCAGAGGAAAAATCCAGCTGCTATATTAAACATAGAGGTCAGGCAGTGGTAGCACACACCTTTAATCCTAGCATTTGGGAGGCAGAGATTCATCTGGATCTCTGTGAGTTCAAGGCCACACTGGGAACAGAGCCAAACATGGTGGCACTCACCTTTAATTTCCAGCACTAGTTAACCATACAGGTCTGGAGGTCTGTACAGACAGACAGGAAGTGATAGAGCTGGGTGGAAAGAGGAAGTAGTGAAGCTGGGCAGAGAGAAGTGAGATGTCAGGGCACAGAAAGGATATAGGAGTGAGTATACAGGAAGCAGCTTTCTGTAGCGGCTGGGGAGTTGGTAAGGTGAGGTTAGCTGTGGCTTGTCCTATTCCTCTAATCTTTCAGTTTTCACCCCAATATCTTATTATTATATTAATAATTTTATTAATAAGACCATTTAGCAATTCGTCTTACAGGAAAGAGGATTAACTGTGATAAAGGGTGTATAGAGAAGCCATGTGGAAATCTGCTTCTAGGCCTAAGGCAAAAAATATTCAAAAGAAGGACTGAGGGGTGCTATCCTGCATGACTGGGTAGTGTTGCTCCTTGAAGGAGTAGATTACTGATCAAAGTCATCAGTCCCAGGTATGAGATACCTCTACAGAAGTGTATCAGGAGGTCTCAAAAGTACCCCCAAACAGTATCGGTTCCTGTCAATCTTCTTGACTGCCCATTATATCTAGAGAATAAGATTGTATTATAGAAGATACCACATACTTTGGCTATAAGATACTGAAGAAGGAATCTGGCAATGAGCTAGAAACTTCCTCCTTGCTGGCATTTTAACAACAGAGGTTGTTGGGGAGAGTTCTGGGGAAGAAAATTTACTGTCTGTCTTGCTTAGCTGTGAATTTTATGAATCAGAATTTCAACATGCTGTGTAAGATATGCCTACCTGTGCTTCACTTTAATCGTGACCTGAGCTCAGTCCCACAGTGTAAGGAGAGAATCAATTCCTGAAAGCTGTCTTCTAACCTCTACACATGTAATACATGCATGGCTGAATTCATGCACAAGTCATGTTCTCTCTCTCTCTCCCTGTCTCTTTCTCTCTGTCTCTGTCTCTCTTATGTGACCAAATATTTGAACCAGAATAGCTAAACTTCCATAACATTGTTTACTGCAAGCTTAAAAGGCAATAAGACGAAATATTTGTTCTTGCTGCAAGTATTTTGCAGCATAAATTGCCATAAATTGGTATACATCTTAATGAAATGTTGCTTTGCTCATTTTTTACAATGTATTGTCACTTTTCCTACTGGCTCAGTTGCTAAAAATTTTTCTAAGCATTATTCTGGACTGAATATGACTATGAGGTATGGAAAGTCAGTATATGGAGGTTGGGTTGGAAAAGTGTGCCTAATTAGTTTTTGTTAGAAAAAAAAAAACTGAACACTTGTCAATGTATCATAGAAATGGTAGAGTTATTTAAAAAATATTTTAATTTATAAAAGCATCCGAGTTTGTTATGTTTAAAACAATCAAATATTAAATACAAGTAAACTTCTAAAATATTTAACAAGCATATATTTATTTTTCCAGTTTGATTTGTATTTGGCAATTAACTACTAAGGACTTGTGCTTTGAAAAATCTTAAGTTTAAATTTTAATATTGTTCTTTATCATAGTTAATATTAATTACATAGCTGTAACAAAGTGCAAACATGTTCATCTGTAGCTAATAGAAGTATTCTGAAGATAGTAGCCCATAATCATGTTCTTCCTTGTGCTTAGTGGGGCTAAGCCTAGACCTGAAATTTAAAAATGCCTACAAATTATTGTCTGTTTTGTTCAATTTCAAGGATATGAAGTGTCAAGCCCAATTTGGAAAATAATAAAGCAATATGAAGCTCCATTCCTTTCAGGGAACAACACTATGCTATTCTTTGTTTTGATTTAAAGCAAGTGTGCATTTATACTCAGAAGAAGATTTTATTTATTTATTTATTTTTTGGTTTTTCGAGACAGGGTTTCTCTGTGTAGCTTTGCGCCTTTCCTAGAACTCGCTTTGGAGACCAGGCTGGCCTCGAACTCACAGAGATCCACCTGGCTCTGCCTCCCAAGTGCTGGGATTAAAGGCGTGCGCCACCACCGCCCGGCTCAGAAGAAGATTTTAGTAATACATGTACTGACTTACCAGCTCCATCTACTTTACCTCATAATTGCAAGTGATGAAAGACATGATAAATGTAAATCTAGGCCCCTGGTCCATCAATTTAGTGACAGAGTGCAGGATTTTGACATCTAATCTGATTTTCCTGTACTCCTTTGGTATGGGCCCACAAGTTCTATTTTACTTTAAACAAATGGAAAGTTTTATGATCAACAGAGGCGCTCATTGTGGCCTAAAAATAATCCAATAGACGATAATAAAAGTACTCTTGAAATAACAATAGGTTCTGTTTTATATGTCTGCAAATTTCTAGGCTATGCAAGATCCTTAGTCTCATGTGACTATATGAGACTCTACAGACTAAACTAAAATTACAACAAGTTCACACATATTTTGTCCATTGAGTGAAACTATTTTTATTTGTATTTACATTCTTATTTCCTTTGCATTGGAAACAAAATATTTAAAATAATCAATAATTCAATTAATGTCACTTAATAATGAATATGAGCTTTCTGAAGTGTTATGTGTGGTGGTATTCTAATTGTACTGAAATGTGATTTTGATTGTATGTTAATAAAGTTCTCCGGGGGTCAGAGCTATTAGAGCCATAGAAAGAGCATAGCGGTGGTGGCACACGCCTTTAATCCCATAGATCTCTGTGTGTTCAGAGATACAGCCAGCATTGGAGACATATGCCTTTAAGACCTAGAGGGCTGTACATACAGACAGTGACGAGGCAGTCACGTGTTTGGGTTTACAACCAATGAGAAGGCAGAACAAAAGACTATGAAACGACTTACACACAGGGAAATAGCTCTCTTTCAGGAAGCTAGGAGCACGCAGGAGGAAGGGTGAGATTTTAGCTCTGAGCTCTGACCTCTCGGCTTTCTCTTTTACATTGGTTCTGTGTTTCTTATTTAATAAGACGGTTGGTTACATCTACAGTTATGTACAGCAAAGTTATTTTATAATTTGGTTATTCCTATTTTGTCTCGTTTCTGTGAATTTGATTCTCCAGCTAGTGTACACTTCACTTTGTGGCAAATAATCCATGAAATATGTCTTGTGTCAGAGCAAGGGCTTCCCTTTAAATGCAGGATGCTTTTAAAGAACGAATTTTCCGGTTTTCTGATTATTGGCTTCTTTAGTATTTTATCAGTTACTTTTCTTGATGCAACACTGAGAAAAAAAAAAAACATCATTCTAATTCTTCCTAACTGTATTATAACAGCAATTATAAGAATTTTGGATTTTTCTCCTACACATGATTTAGATTGTTCTCAGCATAGTAAATTCTATTCCTTGGGAGTTTTATTATTCAACCCAAAGAACAAACTATAAACTGTGGAGATGCAATTTATGTATAGCAGAAGAAAAGGAAGAATGTATTTTCAAATCTGAAATAAGTGGTTATCCTTGTCAGTTGCCCCATGCTGTGTACTTACACAGTGAAATGCACTCTAGTAAGGTCAACAGGGCACACAGACTTCACAAAATTTGGTTCCTGAACTTCTCCCTGAAGAATTCTGAAGAGGACATGCATACTTATAAAAGCTCTGATTTGTAGGAGATAATGAAGTATGTGGTGATATTTTGTTTGTGCACTAACAAATAAAGCTTGCCTGGAGATCAGAGACAGAAGTACAAACAAGGAAGACAGAATATGCACTCTAAAGAAAGAAGGAAAGTAGTTCTGACTTCCAATCGAGACACTGTTGTTGAGTTACAGTAAGCAATGTATTAAATTTTAGACATGTCTGTCAGGTCCTGCCCCAACCTGTCAAATAGTCCTGAGTAGGGGAGTGAGAATTGAGAAAAAAACAGAGACATAAAGAAAAGACAGAGACACAGGATAGGTTCAGGAGGGTTCTGAGTCAATACCTCAGCAACCCCGAGTTTATTTCTCACAGCCTTTTTATACCCAAAGCAAGGGGGGGACTTCACTTTCTCAAGGATACTATGGTTCAAGGAACAAACAAGCATAAACACCTCCTTAGTTCTCAAGACATCTGACAACCACGCCTTTGGCCATACATCCTGTTATCCAGCCTTAAGAAACAAAGGCAAGCTTGAAGTTTCTGACCTTGAGTCAAGGTGGAATCAAGCCACAAACTGGAGTCACTGTTGGCTCCCATACATCTACCCCAAATTTTCTGGAAGCTGTTCTATACAATATGGTAGTAACTAGACAGATGAGGATACTTAAATATGAAATAAATAAAACACTCATTTCCACAGTAGCACTAAGTACATTTTAAGTACTCAATAGGCATTCATAGGGAGTGGCTACTATAGGAACAGGACAATCATAGGACATTTTATAAATTTAAGAATGCTTTCATATACATTATTGTTCTAGAATTTACTGTTCACATATATTCAAACTAATGGATTAATATTCTTACTCATAAATCTAGAGGGGACATGCAATTATTGAAATAATTGAGAGGTCATATCATTTTACAAATTTAAATTCAAAACTCAAATATATAAAAATGTCTAGGAATATTTTGAGACAAAGTCTCACTGTGTAATCCTGGCTGGCCTGGTATTCACTATGTAGAACAGACTGGTCTATAGCATACAGAGATCTACTTACATCTGCTTTACTCAGTGCTGAGCTTAAAGTACTATATCACCACAACCAGCTGGGAATATTTTTATAACCTAAAAATAGATAATTTTCAAACATAAAAAACTATAAAATAAGTAGAATATTGGTAAATAGAAAATTATAAATTTATCTGAAAGTGTATTGGTTTACAATTTTTAGTATAAATCACAGTTCTTCAGGTAAAAAAGTATAACCAAACTTCAGGTGTTATAAATAGTAGCATTATTGATAAAGAGAATTACAATGTAAGGGAAGTTAAAGTAGGTTTTCTTCAGCCAAATATGATTTGCTGTGTAATTAGACACAAAACTAATGTATCTGAGTTAATATTCAGCATGATTGTTACCATGGGAACATTCCTGTTATGAGTGCTACTGAAAGAGTTGCGAGCAGGAACACAGAAAGATAATTAGTATTTGTGTAGCAGATTCACGTTTTCAATCAGTGATTTTAGGTTTGTTGTTTATTTACGCTTCTTTTTGAGTTTCATTCTTTTCTTAATTTTGACAATTGAATACACATATAAAAGGGATTATAATCATAATCTATTACCTCTCATTACACTCTTTTATCTCTTTCTTTCTCTTGTGTACTCTACTTTTCACAGGTGTGTGTTCATGATTGTGATGGGTATTCTATATCCTTAAGACAATGTTTCACAGCATTCCCTTCCATTCTCTGGCTCTTATAATCATTCTGCCTCCTCTTCTATTATGTTGCCTTCTCTTTGGAGGAGGTGATACAGGTGCTTTGTTTAGGGTTGATCATTCCATAGTCACTTATTTTCAGCATTGGGACAAGCCGTCTGTCTCTGCAAAAAGAAACTACTCTTTTTGATTAAGGACAGAGAAGCACAAGTGTAAACACGAATGTTCAGGAGGCAGTTTGGCTACATGTCTATTCGGAAAAATACATGAGCAACACATTCTCCTTTAGGGCCTGTGATCTCCACAGGCACAGGTGTTTTTAAAATCAGGATTTTGCTCTGATGAAGGGGACCTGAAGCTCTGCTAGAAAGCAGTTGGTTAACCCCATACCTGCCATGCCACTATTGCACTATGTTGGAACTGCAGCATGCAGGGTCCATAGCTGGGAAAGATTGTTGATAACTTTTCTCCCTCAACAGCCTGAGTAGCATTTTTGACATTGTGAACACTTAGACAGTAAGGGAGAAATTGTTTGGGGACTCTCTAATCAATTACTAACAGGGAGGTGTCCTATATCTGGTACTTGTATTTTTGCATAAAAACCCATGGCTTCTGGGAGCAATGTTATCTTCTCATATATGATGCCTCCATTTAAACTTTTTCAATTATATTTTTCAGCAACAGGTTTCAGTATACTTTTCCCATACACCCGTATTTTTGTTGGCCTGCTCCTAGTCTTCCCTTTACCTATATCCCATTGTCTTCAACCCCATTCAAACATTTCTGATCCTATTATTCTTGTACTTTCTACTTCCATATCACGTGTATCTCGCTTTCCCCAAGTCCCAAAGACAGTTTTCTTTGCTGAGCAGAGGCGTTTTAATTTCACAGGGTCCCATTTGCCAATTGTTGATCTTGTTTTCTGAGAAGTCAGAGTTCTATTTAGAAAATCTGTATCTATGCCTGTATCTTATAATATATTCCCTAGCCCTTTGTAGCAGTTTTAGTATTTCATGTTTTACACTACTATCTTTGATCCAATTGGAGGGTTATGTGTCTTTGTGTATGGCACACAAACACATATACAAGAATAAATATAAAGATTAAGTTTCCTTGTTCATATGTTGATATGCAATTTTCCCAGCAACCTTTGTAGAAGATACTGGCATTTCTCCAGGCGAATTTATTTTTTAGCTAAAATATGCCTATACATATTGTAGCAAGCTAAAAGATAACATTAGAGTGGAATGGAGTGTTGCTCAAGGAAAGATCTGGACTAAAATTTCCCTGGCTGGGTGAATGACAGAAGGCAAACCACATTTTTCATAGTAATTGGATGGGGTTTAGTTTTGAAGAAAAGAGAGGATGGAGACAGTACTTGTAGGTGATGCCTTGTGTACTTTACAGCGGTTATATATTCATTTCTTCTTAATTGAAACATTCTTTCCAGGAGGCAGGCTCATGATACTCAGAAATTAAACTTCACATGTCCGGGAAAGCTGAAACTTATTTCAGAAAGGCCCCTCCCTGGGGCTATAGAAATAGCAAACAGCTGCTGGGGGAAGAGACTCTGATCAGTGAGTTGCCAAGAGGAGATTCTCTGCAGATCATGCAGAGAGCTCCAGGGTCTCAGCTTTTGTGAGTTGTTAGTCCTGTTAGAGTGGGGTTTAAATGTGGTTCAACTGACTTTGAATCATCCCTATAAGAAACCTCAAGAAAAGCCCCTTGGTTCACCAAGTTGGACTTTGCTGCAGTTTGGTTCATTGTGGGTTCCCTCTCTGGGGTGAGTAGATGTGTGTGCATCTTGTCTCCCCAGGAAACATCTGTAACATAATACATGGAAAAGGGGGAAAGGCTTTGTGTAAACAGTAAGTTTATAAGACATTTGATATTAACCTAATTCTTACAACTTATAACCAACCCAAAAATTCTCATTAGCATTTCAAAGTCTTTTCTTAAGCAGAGCCCAGTATTGTCAGTGATCCATACTCAGCCAGACTGCCTTTGCTTGAGTTCCTGAGGAAAGAGCTGAGGGATTATGCTAAGCTGCACTGTTTATATAATGAAGCAGTGCCTGCATTTTGCTTGATCTCATTTGACCAGCCTGATAACTATATGGAGAATGTGCTGTTATTATTCAGGATTTGTAGATATGAAACCAAGACCTATCCTAAAGTTAACAGTAAATTACAAAAGTAGAAACGAAGTCACGTTCTACATGCTTCTGATGCACTGTTCCTAATCATGGTTGTCCACTCTTCCCTTCAACATGGCAACAGGAGAAGACATATGGCATATGGCTTCTTGTGGGTCTGTTGTTTGTATTCTGACCCTACTCTAAACATATTTGTTACCTGAAAATAGTCACAAAGTAGAAAAATACTAAAGTAATCTTTGCCCCATATTTATTTTATTTTTTAAGATTTTATTTATTTTTAAAAATAAATTAGTTTTGATATAATAATGAAATGATTATTATATATACATAATTTTTGCTATATGATACTCACACATGCATACCAACAATTAAAGAAAAAGAGATAGTTATTGACAATCATATTAATAAAGCCAATTAACAGTATATGAGTCCTTTTATAAGTGGGCAACCCAAAATGGGTGCATGCCTCAGAGTATCCTGGTGACAAAACCTGGGGAAACAGCATTTTAAAGACAAAACCACAGTTATATCAGGGTTTGGTGGGCATTGAAACAACATTTGTCTTTTTGCATAGCTTAGCGGTATTTTTCAGGCACTATATGACAATTGTTTTTTATTTACACTTTCTATTAGCTATTTTAACTTTATGTTTTAGCCTGCACAAACATTGATTATTCTGTTTAGTATATCTGGACCATGGTCAGGTAAACAGACAGTCTCAAAAGTCCTGCAAAGGTAGATGTGGCTATTAGGGGTGTGTGTGTGTGTGTGTGTGTGTGTGTGTGTGTGTGTGTGTGTGTGTGTGTGTGTAAGGCTGAGGTGTGCCTAGGCAGACACAAAATAGAGTCGGGACAAGATGACATCACCACAGCCATTTCAATAATGTAACTACATCATTTTCCTCTTTCCTTTTCTTGTTGTAAGTGCTCTAATATAACCCTCCTTGCAGTCTTTCAAATTCATGCTTCCCAACATAATAATATAATTCATAATAAACTGAATTTCTGAAACTGTATTTGAGCCACCCCAAGTGAATGTTTCCTTTATAAGAGTTGTCATGATCATGGTGTCTCTTCACAGCAATAGAAACCCTAAGGTACCAGGGACTGGGGTATTGTTGTGATAGGCCTGATCATGTGTTTGGAGGAATTTGGACTTTGGTTTATGAAACCAGTAGAATGCTTTAGGCACTACTTAATGGGCCATACTAGTAGTAGCATAGAAGACAGACATGTTATTAGTTATTTCAACTGTTTGGGTCTCAAGAGTTTTCACAGAATTTAATTATGTTGCATTACCTACAGAGGCCAGAAGAGGGTGACAGATCCCCTGGAACTGGAGTTACATGTGTTTGTGAGTAGCGTTACATGGTTGCTGTGAATTGGATCTTCTGCAACAGCAGGAAGCACTCTTAATCACTGAGCTGTCCTTGTAGTCCCCAGGGTTTTAAGTTTTAACTCAGAAACTGTAGCAGGAACCTTAGAAGGTCTTATTAATAAAATCAAACCTGAGGCCAGTTATTGGGGTGAACACTGGAAGATCAGAGGAGCAAAACAAGTCACAGCTTCCTCATTTGGACAGTTCCTCAGCTGATCATGTTTCCTCAGGCTGGAAGCCTCTGAGTCCTCATCTAGAGATGGGTCTCAGCTGAACTGTGCTGCTCAAAACCTAAAAGCTTAACCAGCCAAATGCTTCTAGTTTCTGGTCTCCACGCCTTATATATCTTTCTGCTTTCTATCACCACTCCCTGGGATTAAAGGCTTGCTTTCTGGGATTAAAGGCGTGAGTCACCATGCTTGGCTGTATCTTTGAACACATGGATTTCTGCCTCTAGAATGCTAGGATTAAAGGTGTGAGTGTCACCATTTTCTAGCCTTTGTATCTAGTGGCTGTTCTGTCTCTGACCCCAGACTAGTTTATTAGGGTACACAATATTTTGGGGAACAAAATACCACCACAAGAAACCTTACTAGTATACTAACAATTACTAGTGGCAAGCTATAACATGAAAAAAAAATATCAAACAGCATTTATTCTGTCCCTTCTGTATCAAATGTATTGCCTTTATGGAAGTAAGTATTTTCCTTACAAAATAACTTCAGTTAATCTTTGTGTAGAGGGAGATAAAGCTAGAAGCTCACTACTTCTAAATCTCAAGTGAAATCATTTATTCAGGTAGTTATCTTTGATGAATGAGACCATTAAGGGTGAAATTACACCATGCAGAGACAATGCTCTTCTATCTTTCTATCACTAATTCCTGGTTTCTATTTTCTTATTTTGGAAACTATAATACATTTCTCCCTTCCCTTTCTTCCCCCCAGACTTTTCATATACCTCTCCCCACTCTTTCAAATCCATAGCCTCTTTTTCCCTAATTGTTATTGTATACATATATGTATATAGATGCATATTCCTAAATATAAAGATTTCAGTCCATATATTACTTGGATGTATATTTTCAAATCTGTGTTTTTAAAATGCATGTATTTTATTTTATTTGTACCAGCATTTGTTTGCATGGATGTATATGTATCAGTTGCATGTGTGGTGCCCATGGAGGTCAGAAGAGGGCATTGGATTTCCTGGAACTGGAGTTGCAGATGGTTGTGAATCACCATGTAGGTGCTGGGAATTGGACCTGACACCTTAGAAACAGGAGCTAGAGCTCTAAATGGCTGAATAATCTCTCCAGCCCTCGATTTATATTTCTAACTTGATTGCTAACAGTGATTCAGGTAAATCATCACTGAACCATCAGATCAATATATGATAATATATTAATATTATATTAATATTTATAATGAAATAGAAAATACCCCTATGTGAGACGTCTTTCTCATAAGCCTGAATTTGCAATCACATCATATATCTAGGCCTCAGTTTCTTTTTTAGATTGCCATATATTAATTTTATAAAATAGTGTATATAATGACATTTTCATAATGTATATAATATATTTCGATCTTACTCATCTTTCTAATATCCTTTATTGTCTTTCACAGCTGATCACCTTCCTCATTTCAAATAGTCTTCTTTCTTCTTTTATGTGTTTTAAGATATCTACATTCTATGTATAAGAGAAAAATGGAATATTTGTCTTTCTGATTCTGGTTTATTTTGCTTAATATGATTCCCAGTTTCATTTTGGACAATGTGATTTAATTTTTCTTTACAACTGAATAATACTTCATTTTGTATATATATCATATATAAACACAATAAAATATGACAACAAAATGGATATGAAGGGCCCAGTGAGAGGTAACTTACTCCTGTTCCTATTGAGCTGAGTCCCATCCCTAGGACCCAAGTCTTTCAAATTGTCCTTTGACCTCCTCGTGTGCGCTATGTCATGCACACTCCCTATTTCTAGTAAATAAATAAATAAATACATAATATACAACAAAACTGAAATGAATGTAATTGGATTTTTGAGACAGGGTTTCTCTGCATAGGCCTGGCTGCCCTAGAACTCACTCTGTAAATCAGGCTGGCCTTGAACTCAGAGATCTGCCTGTCTCTGCCTTCTGAGTGTTGGGATTCAAGTCATGTGCCACCATGCCTGGCAAATTTCTTTCTGTCATCTAACACCATTTTCATTATATAGTTCTCCACCATTGCAACATTTCTCACAATGTTTGTTTTGTTAGAGTCGGGTGTTAGAGCATTCACTTCGGTTTTAAATAGTCACAACCTGACCTGCCATTGTGAAGACCCTGAATTAGAGCTTTCTTGTGTTTTCTAAGAATAGCCAGGAGTTCATAGAAGGTGGGGGAGACTGAGTGAAGGCAAGATAGAAAAGACCAGGGAACAGAAAAATTAGGGAAGTAATGAGACAGGTGATGAGGGTTGGTGGGGCATGTTGATGATGAGAAAACTCTGCTAGGAACTTCAAACCTTATTCTGTGGGAAATGTGAAGTTGATTGAAAGATTGTGATTTAATTTATGTGTATATGAACATATGCATGTTTGTATTTATTCGCCATGTGTCCCTAGGCTAGTGAAATCATTGAAATGTGAATCTGTGTTTGATTTTCATTTTCTATTCTCTTCATAACCTGGTCTAAAATATTTAGTAATATTGTGACTGTATTAATAGTTGTCAATTAACTACTGATAGAAATCATACTTTCTAATCTAAAACTTAGCATTGTTTAAAAAGTAAGTTTTTAAATTTTAATCACCAAAATCATGTAGTCACATTTTAATTTCAATATTTTATTTTACAGAACTTAGAAGTGTTGTATTCTTGCTGGTATCATATAAATAACATGTAATCATTAGACTTTACAATGATATATCTTCTTAATTGCTGCACACAAAGAGAGTCAAGCCACTTGAAGTCATAAACATACAGAATAGTATGGGGGAAAAATAAAAACTGACACGTTTTTATGTCGGTGTATTTGATTGTATTTATACAGTTTTTGGAATGTAAATTACTGCTAATACATAATATAGGTTCATTTTTTTCTTTTATTGAAAGTAGATTTTTTTCATACAGTATATTCTGATTATAGTTTTCTCTCCTATTCCTCCCAGTTCCTCCCCAACTCCTCTCCCATTCAGATTCACACCCTTTTTGTCTCTCATTAGAAAATAAACAGGAATATAAGGAATAATAAAAAATAAAACAAAAGAAGACACTATAAAACTTAACAAATTAGAAAAGGACAAAACAAACAGAAGAAAGGGAGCCTAAGAAAAGACAAAAGAAACGGATACAAATACAGAGACACACTCATTTGCACATTCAGGAATCCCAGAAAAACACAAATCTGGAAGCCATAATATATATTTCAGCCCTGAGTTTGATTATTTCTTGCTGTCTGCTCCTTTCAGGTGTGATTTCTTCTTTTTGTTCTGGAGCTTTCAGGTGTGCTGTTAAGTTCCTACTATGAAACTGCTCCAGGTTTTTTATATAGGGACTTAGTATTATGAACTTGATTCTTAGAACTGCCCCCACTGTGTCCCATAAGTTTGGGTATGTTGTGTTTTCATTTTCATTTGATGCTAGAAAGATTTTAATTTCTTTTTTTTCTTTTTGTCTTGATCCACTCTTCAGTCAGCAGTGAGTTCAGTTTTTATAAGTGTGGAAACTTCCTGTTGTTTCTGCTGTTGTTGAATACCCATCTTTAAACCATGGGTAAGGTGGGATGCAGAGTGTTATTTTTAATTTTCTTGTATCTGTTGAGACTTGCTTTGTGTCCAAGTATGTGGTCAATCTTGGAGAAATTTCCATGAGGTGTTGAAATTAAAGTATATTCTTTTGTGTTTGAGTGAAATGTTCTGTAAGAATCTGTTAGGCATATTTGATTTATGATGTTTTTTTTTCTTTTATTTTATTTTACAATACCATTCAGTTCTACATAACAGCCACAGATTCCCTTGTTCTCCCCCTTCCTGCCCCCCTCCCCTTGCCCCAGCCCACCCCCATTCCCACCTCCTCCAGGGCAAAGTCTCCCCCGAGGTCTGATTTATGATGTTTTTAAGCTCCAGTATTTCTCTGTTTCGGTTTTGTCTGGATGACCTGTCCATTGGCGAATCTGTGGTATTGAAGTCTCCCACTATCAGTGTATGAGGAGCAATAATGCTTCTTAGGTCCATTTGCTTGAAATATCTTTTTTCAACCCTTTTCCTTTAAATAATGTCTATCTTTGATGTTCAGTTTTGCTTCATGAATGTAGCAGAAGGATGTATCATATTTTTACATGCATTCTACTAATCTTTGTATTTTATTGGGGTATTGAGAAAATTTATGTTTATACTTATCAATTAGCAATAGTTGTTGTTTCCTGTTATTTTGTTCTTGTGGTCTGTTTTATTGCTCCCTTTTTGCTGGTCTGGGATTATTTATTCCTTGTGGGTTTTTTTTGGGGGGAGGGGGTATAGTTAGCATCTTCTGGTTGAAGTTTTCCTTCTAGTGCCTTCTGGAGAGCTAGATTTTTAGATGGATAATGCTTAAATTTGGGTTTTTTGTAGAATTTTTTTTCTCCATCTATTGTGATTTAAGCTTTGCTCATTATACTAGTCTGGAATGCCATCTGTGGTCTCCTAGATTTTGGATAAAAACTGTGTTGGCTCCTCTGGCTTTTAGAGTCTCCATTAAGAAGTCAGGTGCTATTTTCTTAGTCCTCCCTTTATACATTATTTGGTCTTTTATCCCTTGCAGCTATTAATATTCTTTCTTTTATACACATTTAGTGTTTTAGTGATTATGTGTTGTAGGTACTTAATTTTCTTGTCCAGTCTGTTTGGTGTTCTGTAAGCTTCTTGTACCTTGATAGGTACCTCCTTCTTTAAGTTAGGAATATTTTCTTCTATGATTTTATAGAAAATATTTTCTGTACGTTTGACTTGGATTTCTTCTCCATCCTCTATTGCTGTTATTCATAAATTTGGTATTTTCATGGTTTCTGAGTTTTCTGTGTGTTTTGTGTCTTGTTTTTTTTTATAATTAACATTTTCTTTGGCTGAAATGTCCATTTCTTCTATCTTCAGTGCTCATGATTCTCTCTTCTTTTGATCCTGTTGGTGAGGCTCTCTGAGGTTCCTAATTGAGTTCCTAAACTGGAAGTGTTTTTCCTCAGGTTAGGTTTTCTTTATTGAGTCTATTTCCACTTTAATTTCTTGAATAGTTTTCTTCATTTACTTCCTCTCTTTCTTTGTTTTTAATAGATTTTTAGGGTATTTATTCATTCCCTTTTAAAGGACCACTATCATATTCACAAAGGCTATTTTAATGTCTGTGTTTTTGGCTTTATCTATGTTGTATTTGTCAGGGGCTACTGAGGAAGAGTTGCTGGGCTCTAGTGGAGACATTTTGTCCTGGTTATTACTGTGTTTTACCCTGTCATTTGGGTTTGGGAGGATTATAATTCTAGGGTTGATATCTGACCTTATCTTTCTTTGGTGGGTGTTTTGAGCCTTGATTTTTGTTTTATTCTCTGTTCTAAGGTAGGTATAGTGGCTGTGTGTTGCCAGGTATGGAATGCTTCTGGCATCCTACTAGGTGTGGCCACTGGGATTCTGTGTACAGTATGTTTTTAGATATTGGAAACTATTATTTAGGGATAGGATCAGGTTAAAAAGGGGGAGATGAGGGGGTCCACAGAAGGGAGAACTGCAAGTTGTTCCATCAAGATGCGCTTAGTGCACTGAGAATGCTGGTATGGAGTGAGAAGAGGTCACAGCATGCAATCTGCTACAAACTAGGGATGAGACTGGGGTATTAGATTTGGAGGGCAGAAGGGAGAATGAATATCTGGAGTTTGCCTTCCTGCTTTGCTGACTTACTTGCTTTTATAGTAGGCTTTGCTAGTGGGTTCCTGGGGAATGTCTGCTGGAGTTCTGGGCTGAGATAATGGGAACAATGGAGAGGAAGGTTAGAGGAGACGGTGAGCATGATCTAGAGATGGGGGCAGAGATGAGGAAGAGGTCACAGCAGAAGGTTTGTTACTGAGCTTGGGAGGTGAGATTGAGGATTGGATTTAGAGGAGATGATGGAGAGGTGAATATGTGCAGTCAACCAATCAGCTTCTCTGCTAATAAAGATTTATTTCTTTTTCTTTTTTATTTATTCTCCTCTCGTCCAATGCATCCTGAACATAGCCAAACCCTCCCTCCATTCCTCCCAGTACTTCCCCCAAATCCCTTCTCTCCCAGATCTACTGCTCCTCTGTTTCCCTTCAGAAAAGTGCAGGCCTCCCAAGGATATCAACTGAACACAGCATAACAAGATAGAATAAGACTAGGCACAAACCTTCACTTCAAGGATGGATGAGGCAACCCAACAGGAGGGAAAGAGTTCCAAGATCAGGCAAAAGAGTCAGAGGCAACCCCACTCCCACTGTTAGGGAGTCTCACAAACACTCCAAGCTAAACAACCACAGC
The DNA here is from genome assembly GCF_004664715.2 of Peromyscus leucopus. Taxonomy (NCBI): domain Eukaryota; kingdom Metazoa; phylum Chordata; class Mammalia; order Rodentia; family Cricetidae; genus Peromyscus; species Peromyscus leucopus. The sequence continues at coordinate 40,786,616 of NC_051083.1, forward strand.
ATGTATGCATAGGACCTAGCTCAGACTTATGCAGACTCCATGATTTTTGTTTTAGTCTCTGTGAGTCCTTGTGAGCCCTGTTTAGTTAATTTTGTAGGCTGTTTTCTCTTGGTATCCTCAAGCCCTCAGGCTCCTACAATCCTTTTTCCTTCTCTGCAGCAGGGTTCCAAGAGCTCTACTTAACATTTGGTCTGGAGTCTCTGCATCTGCTCCCATCAGTTGCTGGATGAAACTTGTGTGATGACTTTGTGGATGGCTAGGTATCAATCTCTGAATATAGAAGAATGGTATTAGTAATCATTTCTATGTCCTTTTTTTGCCAGTTGTGTTTGGTTCTACCCCAGGTCTCTGGGCTATGGCCTTCTGGTTTGTGATCATCTAGGCAGTGTTGGACATGGGGTCCTTCTCTGGCATGAACCTCAAGTTAGACCAGTCATTGGTTGGTCACTCTCACAAGATCTGAGCTGCCATTGCCCCAGCACATCTTGCAGGCATTACAGGTTGCAAGTCAAAGGTTTTGTGGCTGGGTTGGTGTCCTAGTCTCACCACTGGATGCCTTGCCTGGTTACAGAAGATAACCAGTTCAGCCTCTGTATCCTCCATAACTAGGAGTTCTTGCTAGGGTCACCCTCATAGGTTCAAGAAATTTTCCACTGCTCTAGGTTTCCACATCATGTACCCCCAAGTACCAAACCATTTCACTCGTCTCTCCCAGTACTCCCCACCTCCACCCCTCATTCCCCTATATGATCCGTTCTGTTCCCATCCACACCTGTCCCCTGTCCACCCACATAATCTAGTCTATTTCCCCCTCCCAGGGAGATCCATGTATTCCCCCTTAAGAGTCAAATTTGCTACTTAGCATCTGTGGATTGTAACATGATTATCCTTAAGAGCTAATATCCATTTATAAGTGAGTATATATCATGTTTGTCTAAGTCTGTGCTACTTCACTCAGGATGATTTTTTTCTAGTTCCATCCTTTTGCCTACAAATTTCATGATGTCACATTTTTAACAGTTGAGTAATATTCCATTGTGTAAATGTAGCATGTTTTTTAAAATCCATTCTTCTGTTAAAGGACATCCACATGATGTCCAGTTTCCAGTTTGTAGCTATTGTGAATAAAGCTGCTATAACACTTGCTTAACATAGTTGAGCAAGTGTCCTTGTGGTAGGATGGACCATCTTTTGGGTATATACTCAAGAGTTATATAGCTGGGTCTTGAAGTAGATTGAATCTAAGGAACTGCCATATATATTTCCATAGTGACTGTACAAATTTGCATTCCCACGAGCAATGGAGGAATGTTCCTCTTGCTTCAATCCTTGACAGCATGAGCTGTCACTTGTCTTATTGTTCTTAGACATTCTGACATGTTTACAATGGCATGTCAAAATAGGTTTATTTTACATTTCCCTGGTGGCTAAGGATGTTGAACACTTCTTTAATTGTTTTTCAGCCATTTAATATTCTTCTTTTAAGAATTCTCTGTTTATATTTATACAATACTCATTTTAATTGGGTTATTTCATTTTTTGATGTTTAGTTTCTTGACTTCTTTGTATATTTTGGATATTAGCCCTCTATTGGATATGGAGTTGCAGAAAATCTTTTCCAATTCTGTGGACTGCCATTTTGTACTATTGACAGTGTCTTTTACCTTACAGAAGCTTTTCAATTTCACGAGGTCATATTTATTAATTGTTGATCTTAGTGCATGTGCTATTTGTGTTCTGTTGAGGAAGTTGTTGCCTGTGTCAATATGTTCAAGACTATTCCTACTTTCTCTTCTATCAGGTTCAGTGTATCTAGTTTTATGTTGAGGCCTTTGATCCACTTGGACTCCAGTTTCATGCAGATTGATAAATATATATCTATTTGCATTCCTCTACATTGAGACATACAGGTTGATCAGCATCATTTGTTGAAGATACTTTCTTTTTTTCCATTGTATAGTTTTGGCTTCTTTGTCAAAAATAAGCTGTTTATAGGTGTGTGGATTTATATCCAGATCATTGATTTGATTTCATCAATTGACCTGTCTGTTTTTATTCCAATACTATGTAGTTTTTGTTACTATTGTTCTATAGTACATTGTGAGATCAGGGATGGTGATATTTCCAGCTCTTTTATTGATAAGGATTGTTTTAGGTATCCTGGGTTTTTTTTTTCATACAAAACTGAATATTTTCCTTTCAAATTCTATAAAGAATTGTACTGGAATTTTTATGGGAATTACATTGAACCTGTAGGCTGCATTTGGTAGAATGGACATTTTTACTATCCGACCAACCCACAAGCATTGGAGATCTTTCTATCTTATAATATATTTTTTAATTTCTTTCTTCAAAGACTTGAAGTTTTTGTCACATAAGTTTTTCACTTGCTTGGTTAGGGTTACTCCAAGATATTTCTAACAGTTTGTGGCTATTGTGAATGGGGTTGTTTCTATGTTATCTTTGTCGGCCAGTTTTCCCTTGGTATATACAAAGGCCACTATTTTTTTCAGTTAATCTTGTATCCAGCCACTTCCCTAAAGGTGTTTATCAGCTGTTGCAGTTCTCTGGTAGAAATTTTGGTGTCACTTATGTACACTATCATATCATCTGAAAATAGCAATACCTTGACTTCTTCCTTCCCAATTCATATCCCTTGATATCCTTTAGCTGTCTTATTGTTTTATCTAGAACTTAACAGTACTGTATTGGATAGATATTGAGAGCATGGACATCCTTGTCTTGTTCCTGATTTTAGAGGAATTTCTTTGAGTTTACCTCCATTTAACTTGATGTTGACTATAGTCTTATTGCAAACTGTCCTTATTATGCTTACTTAGGGATGTCCCTTGTATCCCTGATCTCTCCAGGACTTTTTTCATAAAGGGATATTAAATTTTTGTCAAAGGTTTTTTGCAGCATCTAGTGAGCTGATCACATGGCTTTCTTTCTTTTAGTCTCTCTCTCTCTCTCTCTCTCTCTCTCTCTCTCTCTCTCTCTCTCTCTCTCCCTCTTCCTCTCTCTCTCTCCCTCTCTTTGGTTTTTCGAGACAGGGTTTCTCTGTGTAGCTTTGTGCCTTTCCTGGATCTCGCTCTGTAGACCAGGCTGGCCTCGAACTCACAGAGATCCGCCTGCCTCTGCCTCCCGAGTGCTGGGATTAAAGGCAAGTGCCACCAACGCCCAGCCCTCTTTTAGTCTCTTTATGAGGTAGATTACATTGACTGATTTTCATATTTTGAACTATCCTTGCATCTCTGGGATGTAGCATACTTGATCATGGTGGATGATCTTTTTTTTTTTTAATGTGTTCTTGGCTTTGGTTTGTGAGTATATTATTGAGTATTTTTGCATCAATGTTCATTATGGAAATTGGTCTACAATTCCCTTTCTTTTGTGAATCTTTGTATGGTTTGGATATCTGGGTGACTGTGGCCTCATAAAATAAGTTTGGTAACATGCCTTTTGTTTCCATTCTGTGGAATAATTTGAGGAGTTTTGACATTAACTTTTTTTAGAAAGTCTTCTAGAATTCTGTGCTAAAACCGTCTGGCTGTGGGCATTTTTTTGGTTGAGAGACTTTTACTGACTGCTTCTATTTCCTTGGAGGTTATCGGTCTACTTAAGTTGTTTGTCTTATCTTAATTTAACTTTGGTAAGTGGTATCTATCAAGAAAATAATTCCAGTTCTTTTAGATTTTCCAATTTTGTTGAGTACAGGCTTTTAAAGTGTTACCTAGTGATTCTTTGGATTTCCTTGATGTCTGTTGTTATGTCCCTGTTTTCATTTCTAATTTTGTTAACTTGGATATTCTCTTTCTACTTTTTAGTTAGTTTGGATAAGGATTTGTCTATCTTTTTGATTTTCTCAAAGAACCAATGCTTTGCTTCATTGATTATTTGTATTGTTCTTTTTGTCTCTATTTATTGTCTTCAGCCCTCAGTTTGATTTTTTTCCTGACATCTATTCCTCTTGGGTGTGCTTATTTCTTATTTTAGAACTTTCAGAAAACTGCACCCATTTTCTTTTTAGAAAAGTTTAGAAATCAAAACTTATAATCAAGCAGTTTGTAGACACAAGTATTTTTTTTAGTGCAGGATTAGTTATTGCTCCATTTAAAATCTTTAAATTACTTCTTTGAGAGTTTCATATGTGTTTTGATTAGACATGAGTTTTAAACCAAATAGCTATTTTGAAAGTATTTCCTGGAAAGCATATGGAAAGAAACAGGTAGGAAAAAACCTTTCAAACCATATTTTCAGCAAAACTACAAGAACAAAAAAAATTCAATCATCTTGCAGTTATATACATATTCCACCATAGATGAAGACACATAGTAAACTGGTGATTGTTATGGGACAGTAGAAAACACTGCAAGGTAGAGGACTTCTAAAGACAAGTGGATTTTATGCATCTCTAGCAAATAGTTGCCACCAAAATTATGGGTGTAAAACAGGGATCAATGTGAATAGAATTGAGGTTGAGCACTTCAAGATCACTGGAAGAAAGATACAAATTTCAAAAAGTGTACAGGACTCTACAAAAGGTTTCAGCAGGCCAGAATTCATAATGACAGAAGATACTATTCAGGTTGTTGGGGAAGAAAAATCGTCAGTGATGAGACCAACTGTACACCTTGCAAGTTACTTACTGAACTAAATGGCAACATATGCCCACTGGTGAGATATTGAAGGTTCTGGGGGTAGCTAACTGCTTCTTGATTAGGTTTGAAGCCTGATTCACAAAGAGACTATATGACTAGCACTATAGAACTTGTCAGCATTAGGAGATGTTTATGAACCTGATGTGCACATGATGTAGTACTACTTTATTTTATTTATGACTAGTGCAGCTCTAAGCTTCAATCAGAGAAGTCTCCTTCTACAAGTGGTGATAGTTAAAACAAGGGCTAAAGTACTGATAATAAGTGATTGATTATTACTCTACATGAAATGGTATGTGTATGTCTTGTCTTTTGAGATCCAGGGAACATTGCAGATGAGCAGCTAAAGGAGCTGTGGGAGCCTACATATGTAGGATTTTTCACCTGGATATGATATGACTGTTGCAATCTAAACACAGAGCTGCTGTGGCTGCATTCTTAGGGCCTGGGAAAAACAACAAGAATGGAAAGAGGAATATGCAGGCAGTATGTGGGGCTGGGTGGGAAGAAGAGTCAGTAAGAGTGCAAGGAAGATGAGAGGGGTGAATTAATCACAGTGCATTGCAGGCAAATACAAAACTGTCAAAAATTATAAACAGTTGTATATCATGGTGGAAGAAAACAACATGACTGAACTAGCAGATCCAGGCTGGCAAGGGAATTTTACCCGAAAAAGGCTAACTAGGAAAGCCAGAGCCAGACTGGCCACAGAAAAGATATTTTAAAACATTCACCACGTAGACTCTAGAGGGAGCTGTGTGCCTTGAAGACAGCACAAGCTGTGTTCCTCAACCATTCTTCCAGGAAGGTTTGCTTACACTCAAGGACACAGTAGAATAAAAGATGAACAGAATCATGTGTATCTTTTGATAATTGGAAAATCTTTCTGGAATTGGCTTCTACAAAGCAGGTAAAAATCATATTACAAAAGAATTAAATCAGAAAATTATCAGAAACCAGATTTTAAAAGAAGTTACAGTCATGTAGGAATACAATAAAACACAATGGAAAAACTCAAGAAAAAGTGACCACAAAATAAGAAATACTAGCCAGAAAACAGGAGAGTATGTAGTTTGAATCAAACTAACTCACCAAATAAGTAAAAAATCAAAATTCTAAAATGAAGATGAATTACAGAATTCTAAAATTGAAGAACAACCAGTACAGAAATTACAGCTGTAGATACAGAGGAAATAAATAAAAACAGTCTGTAGAAACAGAAGCAAAAGCAAAGATTAAAATGCATAGAAACATGCTTAATAAGAAACAGCTGCTCCCCCCCCCCATACAAACATCAATGTCTGGAGCAGGTGGTAGAGCTGATCCTCTGGTCATAAGAGCAGAAAAACTGTCCCAGACCCCCACCAGCTGCAACACTTGGGAGAGCAGGCCCTGTACCTCACCAGGGTGGTACAGTAGAGCCAACCCTATTAGCTCAGGTAGGGGTAAGCCAGCCCCAAAATTGTGAGCATGAGAGAGCTCTCCCCATTTCTCATCTGTCTTGTGGTGGCATGGCCTGTGGCAGGTGGGAGAATTGGCCCTGTGGTCATAAGTATGGGAGACCTATCCCTAACCCCCACCAAATGCAACACTTGGGAGAATAGGCCTGCACCTTGCCAGGGAAGCACAATAGAGCCAACCCCTCGAGCACAGATATGGGTGAGCCAGCCCCTAAATTGTGAGCATGGGAGAGCTGTCTCCATTACCCATCTGTCTGGTGGCAGCATGGACAGGGGAGAGCTGCCCTCCTCTCTCCCCGCCCCCCATCCAGCAATGCCTGGGGTAGGTGGAAGAGCTGGCCAAATGGGCATAAGAGAGGGAGGGTTCTTCCTGATCCACCACCACCTGCAACACTTGGGAGAGAAGGCCCTGCACCTTGATAGAACAGCACAATAGAGCCAACCCTGTTAGCGCAGGTGTGGGTGAGCCAGCCCTAAAGTTGTGAGCATGAAAGAGCTGTCCCCATTACCCATCTGTCTTGTTGTGGCATGGGTGGAGGAGAGTTGCCCTCCACTACCATGCCAATCAATGGCTGGAGCAGGTGTTATAGCTGGCATTGTGGTCATAAGAGCAGGAGAGCTATCCTTGACCCCTACTATCTGCAACAAACGAGCAGACCCTGTACCTAACCAGGTAGTACAATAGAGCCAACCCTGTTAATGCAGGTATAGGTGAGCCAGCCTCAAAGTTGTAAGCATGGGAGAGCTCTCCTCAATTCACATCTGGTGGACCAACCCTACTGCTGCCCAGGTCCAGACCCAAGGATGTGACTTGGCCCTCCCCATCATCCACCCCATCTATGATCTGCTGGAGCACATGAAGGGACCTGATCCACAGACCCAAGCTGCAGGATCTCCATAGTACAGGGCAAAAGCAGGATATCCAGGAGGGCCCAGCATTGATAATGTTGTAGAAACTAGAGACCTTAAATCAGACCAAAGAGTCTGCAATGAACATTTGCAACTAAAGATATATGGACAAAGGGGTTTACTGTGTGACTCACTGTGTCATCCTGCAGCTTCCATGATGAGCTTTTTAATTTTTCCCCTTTTGAATGTTTTTCCTTTTTTCTCTTAAATTTTGTTTTATTTAGGAGGGGGCTGTAGGGACAGAGGGTGGATGCAAAGGGACGGGGAAATGAATGGATCAAGATATATGAAATAAAAGACAACTAGAATAAATAAAAAGATTATTACAGAGGTGCTGAGGAAGCTTATCATAGTAGACAGGCTCTGAGGAAGTGTTGGAGGTCTGCAGGTGGTTTCTCACCTGGGGTTCTGAGTACTAGCTTGGCCTCTGGTAGAGCAGGGCATGATGCTTAATCTTGGTTGTCAACTGATAGCATTTAGAGTCAACATGGAAACCCTAAATTACCCATGTTGGTCTTGATCTCACTGTGTTGGCTAGGTAAGTCTTGAACTTGAGATCCTCATGTCCTACTTACTGAGTGTGGGTTTATAGGTATATACTACCAGTCACCAGAGACCAGCTAAACAGAGTGATTAAAAAATCTCTTCTGTGTTGATTCAAAACTTCCCTTATATACAGATAGGTCAATGACCAATTTGTCCCTGGAGATTTCTTGTAGGACTGAGTAGCTGTGATAACGTAAGGAGGCTAAGAGACAATCACATTCTACTCATTTAAATAAATAAAATCATTTAATTATAATTAACTCCCAAGCAAAAGCATTACACAGCCAGCTTATGGAAACAACTCAAGCACTTGCCCAATGCCTAATGATATATACCTCCCTGGCCCTCTATACAGTTAGAATGGCCATTCTGAAGTGATGGAGCTTTGCTTAGAATTTTACATTTTCGTTATCAACTATATTTTTATTAGCTTATTCTTTGTTAATAAGGGACAATTGTTGGGCTTGTATAGAAAAACAACTTCTAACAATTAAGAGAATGCTATCTTATGTCTCTTTTCCCTTATATATTCTTATTGGTACATAAATATATTTATATATTCCTTCCCTTGTCCACAACTCTGACAGAAGCCCACTGCTCTACTGGAGGCCACACTGGTATCTCAAACTCTAGGTAGGACCCCACCATCAGATATCCAATGCTTCTTCAGAGCCTGCTCAGTATCCCCAACAGCACCCTTTCCCCTTGTCTCCATACTCTGGACAACAACTCTGGCAGAAGCCCACTTCTTTACTGGAACCATGCAGTTACCCAGAACCCCAGGCAAGTCCCCACCTGAAGATATCCAACCTGAACATATCCAATGCTTCCTCAGAGCCTGTCAAGCTTCCCAGCAGCATCATCTCCATATGCAAGCCCACATCTCCTGCAGAATACCACTGATCTACAGGAGGCCATGCCTGACTCAGAACCCCAGGTATGAACCCACCCACAGTCTACCAACACATCTTAGAGCCCACCAACTTTCTTCAATAATACCCATTCCCTTCATCTCAATATCCTGGCTCACAACTCTAACAGAAGCCCACTGTTCTACCAGAGGCCAAGCTGGTACCCAGAACATCAGATAAGACCCTGACTGCAGATATCCAATGCTTCCTCAGAGCACACCCACTTTCCCCAACAACACCTTCTCTCTCACCTGCGTAACCTGGCCCATAAATCCAGCAGAAGCCCCCTACTCTACCAAAGGCTATTCTAATACCATGAATACCAGAATCCATGCCAGAACTTGGAATCCCAGAGTCTATACTGGCACCCAGAATGCCTGAGGTTATGAAGGTTGACAGAACCCCAGTGGAGGTACCCTACAGGAACAGAGGACTCACTTGTCACCAGAACCACAGGCCATTCAGGTCAGAAAACCAGAAGTGAAACAGAAACCAAGAGGGAAAACACCCATCCAGCAAAGACAAACATGGAAATTGACAACAAAACCTATAGTTACCCAAAAACCAGATGCCTAGAAGCCAGTATAAGAATACAATCAACAACAGCTATGGCAATATGGTACCACCGGACCCCAGTTATTCTACTACAGCAAGCATTGTATATTCTAACACAGCTAAAACAGAAGAGATTGACATTAAAACCAAATTTATGGAGATTATAGAGGCTTTTAAATAGGAAATGTATAAATTCCTTAAAGAAATCCAGGAAAGCACAAACAACCAATGGGAAGAAATGAATAAAACCCTTAAATAAAGCCAAGAGAGCCTAGAAAAATCAAACAGATGAAGGACACGAATTGAACTCTTTGGGACCCAAAGATGGAAATAGAAGCAACAAAGAAAACAAAAACTGAGGGAATCCTGGAGATGAAAAAATCTAGGTAAGCAAACAGGAACTACAAATGCAAGCATCCCCAACAGAATGCAAAAGATGGAAGAGAGAATCTCAGGCATAGCAGATATGATAGAAGAAATTTATACATTGGTCAAAGAAAATGGTAAATCTAAAAAATTCCTGACACAAAACATCCAGGAAATATGGAACACTATGAAAAGACCAAACATAAAAATAATAGGAATAGAAGGAGAATTCCAGCTTAAAGGACCAGAAAATATTTTTAACAAAATCATAGAAGATAATTTTCCCAAGCTAAAGAAGGATATGCCTATAATGGTACAAGAAGCTTATAGAACACCAAGCAGATTGGACCAGAAAAGAAAGTAACCCCCAGCACAATAAATGTACAGAACAGAGAGCTGCAAGGGAAAAAGGCCAAGTAACGTACACAGGCAGACCTATTAGAATTAAACCCAACTTCTCAGTAGACATTCTAAAAACCAGAACAGTGCAGACAGATGTGTCACAGTCTCTAAGAGACCACAGATATCTACCCAAACTACCAGGGATATGCAACAAGATATTCCATGGTATGAGCTGGCCGTTTGGAACCTGGGGCCTATGTAGGGACACTTTGCTCAGCCTGGGAGGAGGGACTGGACCTGCCTGGATTGAATCTACCAGGTTGAACTGAATCCCCAGGGGAGTCTTTGCCCTGGAGGAGATGGGAATGGGGGGTGTGCTGGGGAAAGGCGGGGGTGGGGGTGGGGGGTGGGAGGGGGAGGACAGGAGAATATGTGGCTGATATGTAAAATTATAAAATAAAAAATTAAAAAAACTAAACAGAAAAACTTACAAAAAAAGACTTTATTTTCTAAGACCTTATTTTCTATTGAGTCATAAAATGAAAATGTGAAAAGAAATATTCCATGGTAAAATCAAACTTAAACAATAGCAATGTACAAATGAAAGCTAACTGTACTCAGACAGCTTATGGATATTCACCCCTATTTTTGTGAATATGCTTTGTTAAATTTTGAATGATATTGTTGTTGTTTTTGAAAATATGTGCCTATGTTTATCACTTTTTAGCTTTGTAAAGACAGAATGTGTCTGGCCCACTGTTTGGCTAAGCTAGCAAAATGAATAGCGTTGTTTTGGCTTTAAAAGATGTTTTGATTTAAAAGTTAGGAAAAAATATATTTGTCTTTGGAGGTTGGGAAAAACATGTTTGTTAGTATGAAAAAATGCTTAATTTTGAAGTATGAATAAAGACGGCTAGAGCAATTCAGGGATGACCATTTGTGTGAAACTCATCTGGTGGTCAGACACTACTTCATTTCTTTATACCGATGCCCCTTCCCCATCTCAGGACTTGAACCCAGGCTGTGTTAGGACCATGGCATGGACCCAAGAAGCAAAATGGTATAGACATTCTAATATCTAATAAAATAGACTTCCAACCAATGTTAATCAAAAGAGATGGGGAAGGACATTTAATATCCATCAAAGTAAAAATCCACCAAGATGAAGTCTCAGTTCTGGACATCTGTACCCCAAACACAAGGCACCCACATTAGTAAAGAAACATTACTAAAGCTTAAGTCACAGACATTAATAGTGGGAGACTTCAGTACCCTTTCTCACCAATGGGCAGGTCATTTAGACAAAACTAAACACAGAAATAATGGAACTAACATGTTATGACTCAAATGGACCAAAAAGATATATACAGAAGAGTTCACACAGAAAAGAGTGTACCTTTTACTCAGTACCTCATGAAACTTTCTCCAAAATTGACCACATATTCAAACATAAAGCAAGTCTCAACCAATACAAGAAAACTGAAAAAACTCCTTGTATCATATCAGACCACTATGGATTAAAGCTGCATTTCAACAATAGCAGAAACAATGGAAAGCCTACAAACTCATGAAAACTGAAGAACACTCTACTGAATGACTACTGGGTCAAGGCAGATATAATGAAACAAATGGCTTCCAAGAATTCAATGGAAATTCATAAACAACATACTTAAATTTATGGGACACAGTGAAAGAAGTGCTAAGAGGAAAGTTCATAGCACTAAGTGCCTTCATAAAGAAATTAGAGAGATCTCATACTAGCAACTAGCAACTTAACAGCACAAAGATCAAAGATCTAGAACAAACAGTAGCCCAACATTTCCAGGAGTAGTAGATGGAAGGAAATAATCAAACTGAGGGCTAAAATCAATAAAATATAAACAAAGAGAACAATACAAAGAATCAATTAAATAAAGAGTGGTTCTGTGAGAAAATCAACAAGATAGAAAAACTCTTATCCAAACTAACTAAGGCAGAGAGAGAACATCCAAATTAACAAAATCAGCAATGAAAAGGAGGACATAACAGAGACTAAGGGAATCCAATGAATCAATAGGTCATACTTCACAAACCTGTACTCCACAGAATTGGAAAATCTAAAAGAAATGGACAATTTGTTCTATAGATACTACTTACCAAAATTAAATCACTATCAGATAAACAATTTAAACAAGCCTATAACCCCTAAGTTAATGGAAGTAATCAAGAAATGTCTCCCAACCAAAAAAAAGGGGGGGGGAGCAAGCCAGTTTTAGCACAGAACCCTACCAGATTTTTAAAGACGAGCTAGTACCAATACTACTTAAATTATCTTACAAAATTGAAACAGAAGGAACATTGCCAAATTCATTTTATGAGGCCACTATCACACTCATTCTTAAACCACACAAAGACTCAACAAGAAATAGAACTGCAGACAAATTTTTCTCATGAATAGTGATACAAAAATACTCAATAAAATACTTTCAAACCAAATCTAATTGAAAAAACACATTAAAAAAAAAAAAGATCATCCAACATGACCAAGTAGGCTTCATCCCAGAGATCCAGGAATGGTTCAACATTTGAAAATCTGTTAATATAATCTACCATATAAACAAACTCAAGGGAAACAAACACATGGTCATCTCATTAGGTGCTGAAAAAGCTTTTGACAAAATCCAACACCCCTTCATGATAAAAGTCATGAAGATTTCAGGGATACAAAGAACATACCTACACATAACAAAGATAATTTATAGCAAGCCTATAGTCAACATCAAATTAAGTAGAGAGAAATGCAAAGCAATTCCACTAAAATCAGGAATAAGCCAAATCTGTCCATTCTCTCTACATATGTATTCAATACAGTACTTGAAATTCTAGCTAGAACAATAAAACAACTAAAAGAGATCAAGAGTATACAAATTGGAAAAGAAGAATTCAAGGTATTACTATTTGCAGATGATATGATATTATATATAAGCTACTCCAAAAATTCTAAAAGAGAACTTGTACAACTGATAAACCCCTTCAGGAGAGTGACTGGATATAAGACTAACTCAAAAAATGAAATCAGTAGCCCTCTTATACAAAAATGAAAAACTGGCTGATATGAAATCAGGGAAAGAACACTTTTTGCCATAACCACAAATAATATAAAACATCTTTGGGTTACTCTAACAAACCAAGTTAAAGACCCATATGACAAGGACTTTAAGTCCTTGAAAAAAGAAATTGGAGAAAATATCAGATGTTGGAAAGATGCCCCATGCTCAAGCATTGGCAGGATTAGCATAGTAAAAATGACCATGTTGCAAAAGGCAATCTATAGATTCAATGCAATTCCCATCAAAATTCCAACACAATTCTTTACAGGCCTTGAAAGAACAATCCTCAACTTCATATGGAAAAACAAAACAAAACAAAAATAAATAAAATAAAACCCAGGATAGCCAAAACAATTCTATATAATAAAACAACTTCAGGAGGTATCACCATCCCTTTTCTCAAGGTCTTCCATAGAGCTATGTTAATAAAAACTGCATAGTATTGGCATAAAAACAGATGGGGATAAATGAAATAAAATCAAATACCCAGTCATAAATTCACTCCTTATTTTTGACAAAGAACCCAGAATTATACGATGGAAAAAATAGTGTATCTTCAAAAAATGGTGCTGGTCTAATTGGATATTGACATGTAGAAGAATTCAAATAGATCCATATATATATCACCCTGCACAAAACTAAACTCCAAATGGATCAAAGACCTCAGCATAAAACCAGATACACTGAAAGTGTTAGAAGAGAAAGTGGGGTGAAGCATAGCATTAAACACATTAGTACAAGAGACAACTTCCAGTAGCAAACAGATAGCACAGGTACTAAGATCAACAATTAATAAATGGACCTTGGCATCCAGGCAGTAGGACCGGGTCCTGTCCTCAGTGTGTGTGCTGGCTGTTTGGAACCTGGGGCTTATGCAAGGACACTTGGCTCAGCCTGGGAGGAGGGGACTGGACCTGCCTGGACTGAGTCTACGAGGTTGATCTCAATCCTCAGGGGAGTCTTTGCCCTGGAGGATCCTCAGGGAAGTCTTTGTCCTGGAGGAGATGGGAATGGGGGGTGTACTGGGGAGAAGGTGGGGGGGGGCGGCGGAAGGGGAGAGAACAAGGGAATCTGTGGCTGATATGTAAAATTAAATTAAATTTAAAAAAGGAAAATAAATAAATAAATGTACCTCATGAAACTGAAAAGCTTCTGTAAGGCAAAGGACAACAACAAAATGACAAAACTGCAGCAGAGTGGGGAAAGATTTTTACCAACTCCACATCTCACAGTGGGCTAATTTCCAAAAATATATAAAGAAATCAAGAAACTAGATATGCATAAACAAAATTATTCAATTAAAAATGGGGTACAGATCTAAACAGAATTGTCAACAGGGGAAACTCAAATAGCTGAGAAACACTTGAAGAAAAGTTCAACATCCTTAGCCATCAGGGAAATGCTAATCAAAAAGACTCTGAGATACCATCTTATGTATGTCAGAATGGCTAAGATCAAAAACACAGGTCACAGCTCATGCTAGAGAGGATTTGGAGAATAAGGGACACTCCTCCATTTCCGATAGGAGTGAAAACTTATACAACCACCTTGGATATGGATAGGGAGGTTTCTCTGAAAACTGGGTATCAATAAACCTCAAGATCCAGCCATACCACTTCTTGGCATATACCCAAAGGACTCTCCACTATACCAGTTTTATTCATTATAGCCAGAAACTGGAAACAACCTAGAGGCCCATCAACCAAAGAATGGATTAAGAAAATGTGGTACATTTACACAATGCAGTATTACTCAGCTGTTAAAAGCAATGACATCATCAAGTTTGCAGGCAAGTGGATGGAACTAGAAAAAAACCATCCTGAGTGAAGCAACACAGACACAGGAAGACAAGCATGTTATGCACTCACATGTAAGTGAATATTAGCTGTAAAGTAAAGGATAATTATGCAGAAATCTACAGACCCAGAGAGACTAAGTAACATGGAGGGTTCAACATGGGACACACAAATTTCCCTGGGAAGGGGAAATAGCATAGATTTGGTGTAGGTAGTACTTGGAACAGGAGGATCAGTTTGGGAGAGGAGGATAGAGGAAGAGAGTACTGGGAGTGACTATTGGAACTGGGTAGCTAGAAATCTAGTGCAATGGAAACTCCCAGAAATCTACAAGGATGACCCTACCTAAGACTCCTAGCAATGGGAGATAATGAGCTTGAACAGGCCAATTTCTGCAACCAGACAAGACTTCCAGTGGAGGGATTGGGACCCTAATCCAGCCACAAAACCTTGGACCTACAATTTGCTCTGCCTTCAAGATGTGCTGAGTAAAGATTGTGCAGAAATTGTGGGAGTGGCAATCCAATGACTGGTCCAGCTTGAACCCCATGACACAAGAGGGAGCCCACCTCTGACACTAACTGGAGTATTAGGAACCAGAGGTGGGATAGTCCAGAGACCTAGGATAGAACCAAACAGGATTAGCAAAAACAAATACAAAACAAACATACAAACAAACAAACAAAGAAAAAGTCAATGAAATGATTCTTAATTATATTCTGCTATCCTTATAGACAGGAGCCTAGCTTAATAGTCATCAGAGTGGCTTCATCCAGTAACTGATGGAAACAGATGCAGAAACCCAGAGCCAAACATTAGGAGGAGCTGGGGAATCCTGTAGAGAAGGAGCAGGGAGAATTGTGGGACCCAGAGGGGTCAAGGACACACACACACACACACACACACACACACACACACACACACACACAAAACAATAAATCAACTAACAAGTGCTCATAGGGGCTCACAGACACTGAGGCAGCAATCATGGAGCCTTCCTGGATCTAACCAAGGTCCTCTGCATATTTGCTGTGGTTGTATAATTTGGTCATCTTGTGGCTTCTAACAGCGGAAGAGGAGGATGTTCCTGACTCTCTTGCCTACTGTTGGGACCCTTTTCCTCCTACTGGGTTGCCTCATCCAACCTTAATATGAAGGTATATACCTAGATTTATTGCAAATTAATATGCCATGTCTGTTGATGGGAGCCTATCTTTTTCTGAAGGGAAAGAGGAGTGGATCCATGGGAGAGGGGAAATGGGAGAAGGGAATGAGAGTAGAGGAGTGAGGGGAAAATGCAGTAGGGATATAATATATGAGAGAAGAATAAAACAAAATATTATACTCATTTATTTGTGTATGTCTGTATGCGGTAGTAGGCATGACTGTGTCCATGCATGCATGTGTCTGTGTCTGTGACTGTGTGTCATTGTGTGTGTGTGTGTGTGTGTGTGTGTGTGTGTGTGCCATAATGAACATGTGGAAATCTGAGGACAACATGTAGAAGTTAGTTCTCTTCTTCCACCATGTGGGTCCCAGGGATTGATCTCCGGTAGCCAGGTTTGGCGGCAACTGCCTATACTCTCTTTGGTATATCACCAACTTCTTGTCACTATTTTACACTCCTTTTGATCATTGCTTAATCCTTAACAGTAGAAAAGTGATGAAGAGTGATGATCCAACTTCCAGGAATGCTTCAGAGATGATTTGGGAACATTGATTTTTATCTAGAAGATGAATAGTAATGCTTGGACACCTGATATAATGACAACAAAACTAGTGTCATAGACCCTCCATCCAGAATATGTATAGGTTGAAAACCATAAGTGAACATCATTTGGACTTCCAAAAGCCATTGGGAAACTTATTATTTCACAAGTTTACTTAAAAATCCACATTATTCACACACACACACACACACACACACACACACACACACACACACACACAGAGTTTTAAGTTTTAATGAGGTTGGTTATACCCATAGTGGGATAATGTTTTACCCTGGAGCAGCTACTGTCTAATGCAAACCCTAGAGCCAGGCAAGGAACATCTCTCTTTGAGTTATCTAAGGTGTAGGAGGAAGACCACAGCAAGGAACTCAAACCCTTGTAGGTGGAGGTTTTCGTTGGAACTGCTATCAGCTCTGGTCCTCCAGCTGCTTCCCAAATAACCATTCAGAGACTTATTATTAATTATAAATGCTCAGACTTATTATTAATGAGCTCCTACAGTTTAACCTATTTTTATTAATCTATGTTCTGCCCCAAGGCTTATGGCTTTTACCACTCCTGCATTTTCTGTTTCCTTTCTGTCTGGCTGGTGACTCCTCTGACTCCACCCTCCTTCTTTCCAGCATTCCATGTGCCCAGAAAATCCTGCGTAGCCATTGGCCAATCAGCTTTTTATTAACATTGAGAGAAATACATATTTACAGTATACAAAGATTGTTCTCCAGCAAACCTTTGGTATGTCAAGGTATATGAGCTATTTTAGGTTACGAAGGACTCAAATTCTTCCATATGGCATCTTAATTTTAATTCAGTATGACCTGTTCTATGGCAATCCACCTGTACCCATCTTCTTGAATAAGCTATGACTATGAAGACCTATGTCCACAGATTATTTGGACCTCGCCAAAACATGGACTAAAAAAATGAGAGAGAAGGAAGAAGGAAAGGATCTCAAGAAGAGGGAGTAGGAACCTCACTGGGTATCATAGGATGGCATTCTGCACCCTCTGATTGCCACTTGAATTTTGAAGGAAATCTCCAGACACACAAGAATTAGAGCAGTAGAAAGTTGAGTAGATCAACTTTATCCTCTAATTTTTGGAAATGGGAGGAAAGGGAAAGAGAAGAAAGGAAGAGAAAGGATTTGTTTTTTTGCATTGATAGTTGGAAGAACTAATAGACCAAGACCCCCCGAGGTAACACCCATAAAAATCACAGCAGAGAGAGGAAAATCCAGGCTGTTGTTGCACTGCTGGCAGAGACTGTGTCCTGGGGTACTGGATTCATCTGATTTCATCTATCCAGGATTCATGTCACAGAGATTTGTGACACAGATCCCACCACAGTCACTAGGTGATGCAAGATATATATTAACTCATTTCCATGATTAGAAAATAAAAAGAAAAAAATATAAGGGAAGGTGCTTAGTTTTACTGCAACTTGATATGCTTTGTTGATACCCATGGGGGGGCCTGCCCCTTTCTAAACAGAAACAGAGGAGGAATGGATTGGGGGTGTTAGAGGGAAGGTAGAGGGAGGGAATGGAAGGAGAGGAGGGAGGGGAAAACACAGTTGAGATGTAATAAATACATACATTTAATAAATACGTACAAATAAATAAATACATTTTTAAAAAGAAAACATTAAAACTGATTATGAACTCTTAGACAAAAGTTTTTATTGAAAAAAAGATGGGTGGGTGGGATGGAAAACATGAAAACAGCACTGGTTTGGAGTAATTCACATTCTCCCCTTCAAGTTGCTTTTTAAACCTGCTGTAGTACCTGAGGCAGAATGGATTGTATTTGAATAGCATATATATGCTAATCCATTGTTGTTCTAATAGAAATGTAGTTTTTCTATTTTCAATATTAACTATATTCAAACAACCTCAAATAATGGTCATGTAGCTTTCTAGCACATTTTCTAAGGAATCATTTTACCTTTTCTGTTATTAACATAAAATTTTCCTCATTGATATTGAGACTGGAAATTCCTTTAGAAAACATTCTCTGGGGGATAAAGAGATTGTTCAGAGGTTAGGAACACTGGCTGTTCTTTGAAAGGACCCATGTTCAAGTCCCAATACCCAACATAGCATCTCACAACCTTCTGTAACTTCAATTTCAGGAGATCAGGCACTCTCCTCTGGCTTCCATAGGTGCCAGGCACAGAGGCACAAGGCAACCAAGTGGTGTACAGACATACACACAGGTAAAAAACATCATATACATAAAGAAAAAGAAACTCATTTATTGATAATGCCATAATGTTCTGTGCCTTATGAGGACTTCCTTCACTGACCTTTTTATTAGATCCCATTTATTCTGGTTTCTGGTTAAATTCTGGCAAAGTAAAGCATCAAAAGATCATGATTTATATCTGTCTAACAGTATTCACCATGGGAATGTGGTCTTGAATCTTTGCATTTTCATTTTATTAGTTTTAGGACAATATTCACTTTCAATTGCCTTTGAGTTTCTAAGAAGCATGTTTTTATGTTTCTCCACTTTATCATGAGACAGCATTTTCTTCTTCCTGTTTGTTTTTTGTTTTGTTTTTTTTTTTTGCATACACATGATATGAATTAAAAGTTTCTGATGTCTTTGAAAGCATGGACCATATGACTCATGCTTTACTTGGTCTTTATTTCCTTAGCTCAGTTTTGGAATCATGAAAAGAGAACACATAATACTTAAGAACATAATAAAGCAAAGGCAAATGGAACTAAAAATAATAAAATAAACATGAAACAATCCAAGGAAATAAAGTCAACTTTCTGTTGTGCCATAAACTCTGTAAAATATTTGACTAAGAGAAGACTTTCTGGCAAAGAGTGACATGGAAATGATTGAAGATGATCAAACCATAGCAGTCAAATCTTATAGGGAAAATATGGAGATTAATAATGATGATGAAAATAATAATCAATAGAGGACAAGAGTTGAGCATGTAAGGGTTGTCAGGGTTTATAGAGTTCAAGCATCCTGATAAGTCCTGCATGTTGTTGTAAATGGGTGATAGTCATAATAAGCTTTGGGAGAGAAGGGAGGCCTGAGGGAAAATCATGCCCCCGCCCCTTGATGTGAGGATCACAGAGCATAGAAGACAGATGACAGGATGAGTTTCACATATTGTTGGCTCCATGGTCTCTCTCAACTGAGTCCAAATGAACAGGAAACAAGCATTGTTCCTTCACATGTTCCTCTCATCATGGATACCCAGCATAAGTGAGACTGTAGAAAAATTTGAGTCTAGAAAAATATAAGTAGAGTCAATGGGTGGTAGCCCTATATTTCTCATTCTTCGGAAATCTCTGGGTTTCTCTAAATATCCACAATCCACAGCTCTCTGTGGATTTCTGCAGGAGATGGCTGCAAAGGAAAACCCAAACTTCTGTAATATTTGGAGACAGATCCAGGGAGCAGCTTCTTTAGCTGATTAATATATAAACTTAATTTTAACGTAAATATGAAATGCAGTGACATAGCTTCAGAGTATAACATAGCAATGCTAAAGCCATGGTATTTCCTTCCAAAAAACCAGTCTCCCAAGTGTGTGGGCCTGTCCAAATGGCAAACACACTGTTGCTAGGGGAGAGTAAAAGCATCTCACATTTGAACAGGAGCACACGTCACAGAGCCCAATATGACAGAGTGAAGGCGGGTGACATTATGAAAACAGAAATACAAGCTTTGTGAGTGGGCTCACCACCTTAACAAAATGGAACTGCCCTTCTTTCCGTCATGTTAACTCCACATTTACACCCATGTCTCCACTGTACTTGGCAGGCTGAAGTGCTAAGTCAGTCTCAAGATGTTACATTACTAAAGTACTTTTAGGACAGATGGCAGTACCCACCTACATACTACATTGTTGCATACGTGTCTATCAGAGGGGAGTCAATCAAAACACAAAGATATTTTGGTAGAAACAGGGCATCAAAATTTGCTGTGTCCTAAGGGAAGAGAATAAAACCAACCATCTCATTAAGCCAAGTGCTGTTTCAGGTTATGTCCAAAGAAGGAACTTTCTAGACCAATCTGGAAATTGCTCTATAAATATTTCTGAGGTCACTGAGATCCCTCTGTTCTGATTCATAGTGATGTTGAGTAACAGAAGTTTCCCAGCTTTCAGATTATTTCGAGGCCTATTACTAAGACAGCATGAGTGTACTTGCACGAAGACTCCAGCTGTTGTGATATTATTTCCCTGTGTTTGGATAACACAATTCATGGTTCATGCATTAACTGAAGTAGATTGCCAAAGAAATGGCTGGTATGAAATGTACACACACACATTCCAGGACTCATGTCAAGATCACTGCAGCAGCAGGCACAGGTTTCCATATAGCCAGAATGAAACAGCAGAAAGTCAGAGAGAGAAGAGTTGTGCTTTCCAGATGTACTGTCATTTACATGAACCCATGGTGCTGTGGGGAGAGGGTGAGGCTGTGGTTGCCATTGCAAAAGTGTATATTTCTCAAAAATTCCACAATCAACCACAGTTACCCCTCCACTGCTGCATCAGCTATGTTTCTAAATGCAGCTATGTTTCTTCAACCATTCCAGATTAGTTGAGTTTCCAAATCTCAATACTAATAAATACATGGACCTCTCATGAAATATTTGGTTGGTAATCAGAGTGTGATCAATTTTCTTTTCAAATAGATGCAATTATACAAAATACAAGGTTCTTTACCTATCATATTTCCAAAAGAAATACCAGTATTTGTGATATAGCTGATCAATGCAACAACAGCATATACATCTTTTAAAACATGTCAGTTCTAGGATGTCAACAATTTTGCTAGGGCAAATGCCATGAAGAATTTAGGTAGGACTATCTCAGGGCTTTCAATGATCTTTCACCTTACACATTTCATCTACTTAAACAACACACCCAGCAGCATTGCTATGAAATATTAGAGATGAAGAGAGGGGTGGTGAAGTCTTATTTTAGGGTTGACATCATTTCTTTCTTGCCTGTACCCTTTAAAGAATGACCATCATTCATACTCCAGCTATGTTTTTGCAGGTGAGTTCCAAGTCTTAAGCATTCCACAAATGCCAACAGCACCATGTTATTTCACCATGGGAAGCTTTCCTTCTAGATTTTTCCTGTGGAGAAATGTGAAAGAGAAAACACACAATGTGAATGAAATACAGAAATGTTGATGGTCTCTCTGCTACTACTCACATAATTTCCACACAGCTTCAACTAACCTTGTATTCAAATTGTCAAAAGTTATACATTTCTCCTATAAACTGACACTCACAAAGCTTAACATTTTACTGTGCTAATTTGGAAATTTGGAATTTACAATTGTGAATTGATATAATCTACCCACCAATGATCTGGGTAACAGGCTCATCAAAAGTGAAAGAATAACCTGAAAAGGAAACTGCAGAGTGATTTATTGTTTGCTCCTCTGAAGTGTGACAAAAGCTATGACTCAGCTTCTGCCTACACAAGACTCCACAGAGCTCTTAATTCCTACAGTTAATTTTTAGCAAGAATGTGAGGGAGAAGCAAAAAGGGTGGAAATGTGGCAGGTCCTGGGCCATTTCTTCTGTCACAGCAACTTCAGTCCCTTGAAGGTGGGAACAGGTCACAGCTGCCACATATGCACTCTGTGGTTGGGGCAATGGGGCCAATCATGGGCCAACAGAAGGAAAGCTTACTTGGAAGGGAAGCTTCAGTTTGTTGTTTCCTAACCTAGATTCTCCTTCTTCGTGAATACTATCTAGAAACTTATGCAAAACAATATATGGTTTTTTTTTTATTTTACAAAGTATCTTTGACAAATAATGCACACTGATACACATTTAGTCACTAAAGATAGAACTTAGAAGCTTCCATCCTTCCATTAAAAGAGATCTGCTCTCTTTCATTATTGCATTTCTTTCTTTGATAGTTGAGTTGGTGTTTTGTCTCCTTTCACTGTTCTAGTGATGCACTGGGGTTATAGAGTCTAATTTTTAAAAATAAGTTCTAAATGGACCCACAAATCAATGAGTTTCTTTTATGTCTCAGTGCTCTCGCTCATCTACTGGACTGCTTTTGCTGGTTTGCTTCCTTATAAATAGCTCTCCTTCTACTTTCATGTCACATGCATTGTTAACCCCCTACCCACCCTCTTAAGATCTCTTCCGCCCTTCTTTTAGTCACCTTTCTAGTTTCATAATATACAAATGGACACACTGTTGTGTATCAGTTTTCTCTGAGATTGAAACATTCTACTGGGCATGGATGCCCCTTGAACCAAAAGGTAAACAACTGAAAATAGCTTCTGGAAGTCCCTGAAACTGCCTAGATTAGTAAATCTCTTCCCTAGAGTAAAGCATAAAGACTGCTTGGAGTTACTCTTAAGAAAAGTAAAACTACAAAGAAGATTCTGAGACCAGATCAGCTGCCTGGAGGAAGCAGAAACCAGCCCAACTGCCTGGAAGAGGTTTAGATCAACTGAGTCACTTGGAAGGGACACTCTCCTACTTGTTGAGCTTCCTGTGGGCATGTCCACAGCCTTTGTGAGTTGTCACCAGTGCAGGGGTTTTGGCAAGGCAGCTAGCTGTCATTTAGTCATTTCTTGGAATGTAAGTAACTCCCAATTGTCAACCTTTGACAACCTATGCAGATATGTCTGTGACACCTAGGATTTAAGGACCTTAAAGACTGGTTCAGACTACAGTCTAATGCTGCCGACAGTCTTATTTCAGTTTCAGTGTTGCACAAATGTAATAAAGGAAGCAGCGAACTAAGGAAGGCTGGTTAAGTTCAGAAAAACATGATCAGAAAACATGTAAACAAATGCCAGTAAGCACATATTAAATATTAATGGAGCAGCCCTTTCCTAGAACTTTCTCAGGACAGACTGATTTAAACACAATTGCTTGGTATGTACTATAGATTATACCTTGGAAAGCACAAAAACAAGGCAGGAGGGCATATCCAGATTCAGGGTACACTGAGGACAACGCTCAGCATATCCTTTCACCAGATTGGGTTCTATAGCCATGTTCTGACATCCAAAAAGATTGAACATGTCTTATAAATTGAATGTGAATATTTGTTGTAGGAGGCATGAAATCATGTCCAAGAACAATCCTGGGAACAAAATGTATGTGAAGTAAAAGGCCCTCTGCCTTTTTTCCTGGAGGCTCTCTTACAGTTCCCCAAGGCATTGTTCACCATAAGTCATTCTTTTGATCATGTCTTTTTGTTTGTTTGTTTTTTCGAGACAAGGTTTCTCTGTTTTGTTTTGGTGCCTGTCCTGGATCTTGCTCTGTAGACCAGGCTGGCCTCGAACTCATAAAGGTTTGCCTGCCTCTGCCTCCCCAGTGCTGGGATTAAAGGTGTGTGCCACCACGGCCCGGCCTTTTGATAATGTCTGGACATCCAATAAAACTCATTGGTTCACCAAGAAGGACTTCGGTGGTATCTGTAATTTGATGTGTCAGGGGCTTCCTATCTGGGGTGAATAAACATGTATATTGCATCTCCCCAAGAAGTCTTGTTGCACATGCACAGACACACAGGCACACAGACACACAGACACAGACACACATGCACATGCACATGCACACACACATTTAAATTTAATTTCTGTAAAGGAGAGAAAGTATGCAGTATTCATCTTTCTAAGCCTTATGTTGACTTGTTTTGCTTAACATATCTGCTTTATATGGAGCCTTCATGCTCCATCTGCTAAGGGTAAAAGGAAGAGGGTATAATGATTGATAAAAATCTACTCACGCCTATTCTGTGATAAGGAACAATTGATTCCCATAGCCAAAGCTAAGGCACCCAAATTGAGGTATGTGGTGGTAATCTAATTGTACTGAAATATTATTTTGATTGTATGGTAATAAATAAAGTTGTCCGGGGGTCAGAGCTATTAGAGCCATAGCAAGAGTGTGGCGGTGGTGGCACACGCCTTTAATCCCATAAGATCTCTGTGTGTTCAGGGATATAGCCAGCATTGGAGAAATATGCCTTTAAGACCTAGGGGGCTGTACATTCAGACAGTGACAAGGCAGTCATGTGTTTGGGTTTACAACCAATGAGAAGGCAGAACAACATACTATAAAAAAAGAACCGACAGGAAGTAGCTCTCTTTCGCGAAGCTGGGACAGCAGGAGGAAGGGTGAGATTTTAGCTCTGAGCTCTGACCTCTCGGCTTTCTCTTTTACATTGTTTCTGTGTTTCTTATTTAATAAGACGGTTGGTTACATCCATATCTGGCGCCCAACGTGACAAGAATCCACTAAAAACTGCTTGGCTTGGCGGCAGGTCCGCTTTCCCGCAAGGGCGGCAGCGGCACGCAGCGGCCAGCGGCGATCGGCTTCTTAGTCCGAGCAGCGGGTTCTTAGCCTGGGTCTAGTTCTGCTTGACCTCAGGCTGGACTATCGGTGAGCTGCTTGCTTAAATCCTGCTTGCTTAAAGCCGGTGCTACAAACAACTCAGAGTTGCCCTGCCGAACAGGGCCCTGCCTGTAAAGCCAACGCACGTGGTCAGAGCTTAAGGAAACCAGACCCAAGCCTTGACTCGGCACAAGAGGGAACACGTGGCTGCATTTAAACTTTAGCCAGCTACACTTTCTTGTTCTCTCTCTCTCTCTCTCTCTCTCTCTCTCTCTCTCTCTCTTTCTCTCTTTCTCTCTTTCTCTTTGGATTTACACCTGGGACACTAGGTGGCTGCTTTGAAAATCCCCTCGGATTTCTACTGTTCTACGCAGATTTGGTAAGTCATAACATATCAGATATTTTAAAGGAAACTATCTAAAAGAGAATTTTTTTCCACATTAAAAAACAAATGGGTTTTATGTGTACATTGGAAGAAAATTGGTTTTTGTTCGAAATTTTAGGCAGTCTGACAATGGAACAACTATATAATATTAGTATTGGTGGAATTATGCACCTTATCACTATAATAATCCACATTTTAATATTTAAAAAGATAGTCAATTTAAGTGCCAGGATAACAGCTTTAGAAGAACTTGTTAAACCTGTAAAAATTCAGACAGAAGAAATTAACAGTGAAGTTGTTTCAAGTCGGGATCATAAGGTTGCAGAAAGAAAGCCTGTTGTCACACAGTCACCCTTAATTTATCCTGTAACCGTACAGCAGATGCCTGATCAAATGGCTACACAAAATAATTGGGCTCCAATTGAAATGTTGGATTTAAAAAGGTTTAAGGAGGCAATAGTATCTTATGGCATGCATTCCCCATATGTAAAGCAAATGTTAAACTCTTGGTCAACATATAATAGGATAGCACCACAGGACTGGCGGGACCTTGCACAAGGTGTTCTGGAACCCAGCCAGAGACTTCAATTTCTGACTTGGTTTAAGGAGGAGGCTAAAAACATAGAAAAACAATGGAGGGATAAAGGAATACAAGTTTGCCAGGATCAGCTTATGGGCGAAGGCCAATATGCTTCAGCACAAACACAATGTTTATATGATGTCCAAACCCTAATTTTATGTCGAACGGCAGCCTTGAATGCATGGGACAGAGTTGAGGGACCAGGAAAAAAATCTGAGTCATTTACAAAGGTGAGGCAAGGCCCAAAAGAGTCTTTTACAGATTTTTTACAAAGACTGGCTTCAGCAGTAAAGAGAATGGTCTCGGATTCAGAAGCTGGTAAGGCAATAATTGAATCTTTGGCCTTTGAGAATGCGAATGCAGCATGCAAAAGAATAATCAGGCCATTAAGGGCAAGATCTGCACCTATGGAAGATTGGATTAGAGAAACAATTAATGTTGAAGCTGATGAGCATGATGATACATGGGTAGGAGAAGTAATTTCAAAAGGTTTGAGGAGTGTTAGATGTTTTGGATGTGGAAAGCAAGGACATTTGAAAAGGGACTGTAGACAGGTCATTCCCAGAAACAATGTTTCTTCAAGGAACAATGCCAACAGAATGCCCCTTCCTTCTGGAGTATGCAGAAGGTGTGGTAAGGGAAAACACTGGACCAATGAATGTAGATCAACAAAGGACAGACAGGGTAATCCTTTGCCTCAGTCTTCGGGAAACTCCCAGAGGGGCCTCAGGCAGGCCCCCAGTGCAAATCCAGTTCAAACCTTTCCTGCAGCCATAGAGGAAATGCCTGCTCTGGAGAGCGATTAAATAACCAAATGCCTATTGGAATAAATCATGCTGGTCAGATTGATGAAACAGAGAGAATAGAAAATTCAGGAGAAAACATAAAGAAAATTTTTTGGCAAACTTTATTAATGAACAAAGACCAAAATTAACGATAAAAATAAATGGTGTTTTGTTGTCTGGTCTGGTAGACACAGGTGCGGACGTTACCATAATTGCACCAGAATTTTGGCATCCAACTTGGCCTCTTCAGGAGGTAAACGTTCAACTGTTAGGAATTGGGACATTATCTCAGGTGAAACAGAGTGCAAGATGGCTCGAATGTATAGGTCCAGAAGGACAGAGAGGAAAATTAAAACCATATGTGGCTAACATAACTATGAACCTGTGGGGTCGAGATTTGTTGCAACAATGGAATACTCAGATTAACATCCCTCCAATCTCAGAAACAAATCATAAACTAGCACATGTTACTGAGAGAAATATTAGAAGATATTGTTCTAATGAGTGGTCACCAGCCATCCATATTATACAAGAACAGGGCACAATAACTGATGATCTTCCAAAGACACCAACAGCTCTACCTTTAAAATGGTTAACAGACAAGCCTGTATGGGTCCAGCAATGGCCTTTAACAACAGAGAAACTCCAGGCTTTAGAAGAGCTGGTAGAAGAACAGTTAAATGCTCAGCATATTGAAGATCAACCAGCCCTTGGAATTCTCCTGTATTTGTTATTAAAAAGAAATCTGGTAAATGGAGAATGGTAACAGACCTTAGAGCAATTAACAAAATAATTCAGCCAATGGCTCTCTACAATCTGGGATGCCTTTGCCTACTCTGTTACCAAAAGGATGGCCTCTCATAGTTATTGATTTAAAAGACTGTTTCTTTTCAATACCCTTACAAGAAAAAGACAAAGAAAGATTTGCTTTTACAGTGCCTACTTATAATAATTCTCAACCGGTTAAAAGATTTCAATGGAGGGTCCTCCCACAGGGAATGTTGAATAGCCCAACTCTGTGCCAATATTTTGTACAACAGCCATTGGAAATGATACGTAAAAAATTTCCTAAATCTATAATTTATCATTATATGGACGATATTTTACTAGCTGATTCAAATGCAGATACTTTAGAAATAATGTTTGAAGAAGTAAAGAAAATTTTGCCTTGCTGAGGATTACAAATTGCTCCTGAAAAGATACAAAGAGGAGATTCTATTAATTATTTAGGATATAAAATAGAGCTACAAAAAATTAGACCCCAAAAGGTGCAAATTTGGAGAAATAGACTACAGACTCTTAATGACTTTCAAAGATTATTTGGAGACATTTCTCATCTACGAACTATTGTTGGGGTAAAAAATGATGAACTGACTAATTTGTTCAAAACCTTAGAAGGTAACAAGGACTTAAATAGTCCAAGGGAATTATCACCTGAAGCTGAGAAAGAATTGGCCTTGGTAGAAAAGAAAGTGCATGAAGGACACGTGGATCGTATTGATCCAAAGCTGGATTGCATTTTGGTTATTTTACCTTCTAGGCGTTCTCCTACTGGAATATTAATGCAGAGGGAAGATATTATATTGGAATGGATATTTTTACCAAATAAACCAAATAAAAAATTAAAAACTTATGTGGAAAAAATCTCTGACTTGATTTACAAAGGAAAATTGAGACTTCGTCAATTAGCAGGCATAGACCCAGCAGAAATTGTCGTACCATTAACTAAGGAGGACATTGAAAAATTATGGACAGAAAGTGAACCATGGCAAAGAGCTTGCAGTAATTTTTTGGGAGAAATTAACAGCAAATATCCCAAAAGCAATAGAATTGATCTTATAAAGAGCTGAATGGATCTTGCCTCAAATTGTACGGCAAAAACCCATATCTGGAGTTCGTACATTTTATACAGATGCCAACAAACAAGGAAAGGCAGGTTACAAATCAGAAAATTTAAGTAAAGTGGTTCAAAGTCCGTATAATTCAGTTCAAAATCAAAATTGTATGCTATTCTGTTGGTATTAATGGATTTTTCAGAACCTCTCAACATAGTAACTGACTCTCAGTATGCTGAAAGAGTGGTGTTACATATTGAGACTGCAGAATTTATCCCTGATGCTTCAGAATTAACTTCACTATTTATTCAATTACAAGATACAATCAGGAAAAGGAATCATCCTTTATATATAACTCACATTCGATCCCACACTGGTCTGCCAGGCCCTCTAGCACAAGGCAATGATGAGATTGATAAATTATTGATAGGAAATGTGCTGGAAGCCTCAGAATTTCATAAAAAACATCACGTCAACAGTAAAGGTTTAAAAAAGGATTTTTCCATAACCTGGCAACAAGCCAAAGAAATAGTAAAGAAATGTCCTACTTGTTCCTTCTACAATCAAACGCCATTACCAGCAGGATGTAACCCAAAGGGTACTCAGAGAAATGAAATCTGGCAGATGGACGTGTTTCACTTTGCAGAATTTGGAAAATTGAAATATGTACACCACACTATCGATACTTTTTCAGGATTTCAAAGGGCAACTGCTTTGAGTTCTGAAAAGACTGATTCTGCAATCACTCATTTGCTAGAAGTTATGGCCATCATGGGTATACCTGCACAAATCAAAACTGACAATGCTCCATCATATGCCTCTCTTAAAATGAAACAGTTTTTTGCTTATTACAATATAAAGCATATTACAGGCATACCACATAATCCTACAGGTCAAGCAGTTATAGAAAGATCAAACAGAACTCTAAAGGATATGCTAAACAAACAGAAATGGGTAACAAAAACCCCCAGAAATAGACTGCATAATGCTCTTCTAACTTTGAATTTTCTGAATGCCAATGAGAAAGGAACAACAGCTGCAGAGAGACATTGGATAATAGAAAAAACTACAGAATTAAATCAGCCTATATACTTTAAGGATGTGCTGACCTCAGAATGGAAACCAGGGTATGTATTACATTGGGGACGAGGTTTTGCTTTTGTTTCTACAGGAGAAGATAAGCTGTGGGTACCATCAAAATTGATAAAGGTTCGATTTGAACAAGAGAGACCTCTTAATTGAGGAGGTGATAGTTCATCAACCAGCATGAACATCCAATTTAAACTAACTTGTATCAATAACACATGCCTTTTCATTTAATCAGATAATAACTTGTCAAAAGGAAACATCCCCAAAATTAGTCTTGGGGAAAGGTTTTTGTTTTTGTCTTTTAGGAGAATGAAGGTTAAGGAATCTGAAGAACACTGGACAAATGAGACAACTGAAGAAAAGGGACAAATCATCTATCCCAAGAAACAGAGTGAAACGGTGTATGGGTATATATTATCTAAAAAATTTTTTATGTCTTCCTAAATGTTTGTTTCTGCTTTTCTCTAAAGATTTAACACTATTGGTTTTCTAATAGTCCTAGTTCAATTAAAATTTAAAGCTGACTTTGAGTTGGAGAATGGCTCTCTCCTTCTTTAAACTCAAGCATGTTGTTAAAAGGAAAATGCAAACTCCCTGTATCATGCCACAATAAGAGCCATCTTCTGCTATGGTACAGGACAAAAGCAAAATTAATTAAGGGACTATTCTATTACTAATCTCAACTCTTTGACTCTATTCTGATTCTTTAAACTTTTCTCAAAGTATAAATTTTATATCAAAATTTACAAGATTAATATATATATACATTTTAAACTTTGTTAAGATATGAATGGTCACATAGAGTACTAACTAATTCTAGAAAAAAGGCTAGCTGCATATATATGTTTTTGTGTTCGAGTCTCTTATCAGTTTTCTACAGGAAATCATGGCCAGGCCTAACATCAACTGAAGTCTCCAGAAAGAAGATGGGGCCCCACAACAACAACAATTCCACGTGGACAATAATAATATCATTAAGCTGACAAACATCATCCACAGATCAGCTTTGAACTACAAGGTGCTCAGAGCAAATTTGAGATGACTAGCTGAGATGATCCAGTCTCAAAGACTACTTGAAGAAGGACTTGAGATAAACCCTGAACTTTGGCATTATACACAGACTGGATAATGAAGGATATAGTTACCTCTCCTAGAATTTGACAATTAACCTAAAATTTTTCTTTCAGGATAAAGAAAACTTCGCCCATACCCAGCAGGAAGCAATTTTAAGAATACGACGCCCACATTCCCAAAGAGGTGGTGTGGTGCGGGTGGTTTTTTGGTCTTTTTAATGGGTTTTGGGTCTGGGATAATTTTCAGTATTTAGGGGGGTTGGTTACAAGTTATTGTCAAGGGTTAGGAAAAAGGCTAAGCAAAGGTTCTTGTTTAAAAAAAAGAAAGAAAGAAAGAAAGAAAGAAAAGAAAAAGACAATTACTAGTTTTAAATACTTTACATTGGATTGAATTGTTTTATATTGTATACAAATTTGAAACTGATATTGTTAGAAAATGCTATATGTATATATTTCTAATTGTATTTATTCCATCCATTTAACAATGTAATGCAAATTTCTGATCCTTGAATGTTATTATTATCAACTATTAGGATATAAAGAAATGAAAGCTAGTAGTTAGACATTATCATAGAACTTGTAGTCATATTAGATATGTTTTAAAAATTGAGCAGAGATGTTTTAGACAGGTCATCTTCAAACCCTTCAGAGATCTACAGAATATGGCATTTAAAATGTTTTAATAACTTAGAAAATTTTTCTTTTTTGAGACATGTCGGCTCCTGGCAGTACCAATCTACTTTAGAGAAAATATGGGCATTGAAGAAACTGCATATGGAGTCAACTTTCCTTGTGGCAAAAGTTAGCCACTGGACAACAAAGTATCCTCGAATCAACAGGACAAAATGGACAGACAGATCACGAAACAAGGGACTACTGATTCTTGCCAAAACAAGTGTGGTTATGGCTTTATCAAAAGGCATCTTCTGAGGCCAGGACAATATGGCCCCATCCCTGAAGTGGCCTTCGCATCCAGAAAAGGTACAGTGCCCTTTTCTTCGAAGGCAGCTTAACAGGCAGAGGGCCGATGGATTCTGTTGTACAATGGAACAGCAGCTGAAAGCTCATGCCTCTCAAAAGTAGACTGGCATTTAATAGAGGGATGTGGAGAAGAAGGGGATGCTGAGATGAAGCCATATATACACAGCCAAGAAGAATGGACAGCTGAATTAAAAAACTGTCAACAATTTCCAGAATTTAAAATCCTGAATCATGACAGGACACTAGTGGAATTCAGGTGTTTCTGGTACGTGGACTGCTCTCACCCAATGTGAGGTTGAACTGTTGACCTTGTGTACATCCTACTTCACAAATGAGTCTGTCAGATACACTAAGCCTATAGGCTGAAGATGATGCCCCAACACTGCGGAGAAACCTCAGGTGACTGCCCAGGCAGCTGGCTGTTTCTGTCAACTCACAAAATTTTTTGGAAGTTGCTTGCATGCACTTCCTGTTTTTATTTTTGTTAGCTAATATTATTCCCTTCTTGGGTCTCTGAGGGAGTTGAAGATTAGTTAGTTATGGTTGAAGATTAGTTAGTTATAGTGAAAATTAATTAGGATAGAAAGTGCATTAGATACATCTTGGATTTACCAAAATAGGATGGATAATGGAATTATTTTCTCTGATTTGTCAAATACCTGTTTAGGTATTTATTACTTGTATATATTGTATATAGTTATTGTACTTTTGTATATAGTTTTTCTTTTGTTAGTTATAACCTTTTGCTTTTTTTCTTTTTATTAAAATAGAAAAGGGGAAATGTGGTGGTAATCTAATTGTACTGAAATATTATTTTGATTGTATGTTAATAAATAAAGTTGTCCGGGGGTCAGAGCTATTAGAGCCATAGCAAGAGTGTGGCGGTGGTGGCACATGCCTTTAATCCCATAAGATCTCTGTGTGTTCAGGGATATAGCCAGCATTGGAGAAATATGCCTTTAAGACCTAGGGGGCTGTACATTCAGACAGTGACAAGGCAGTCATGTGTTTGGGTTTACAACCAATGAGAAGGCAGAACAACATACTATAAAAAAAGAACCGACAGGAAGTAGCTCTCTTTCGCGAAGCTGGGACAGCAGGAGGAAGGGTGAGATTTTAGCTCTGAGCTCTGACCTCTCGGCTTTCTCTTTTACATTGTTTCTGTGTTTCTTATTTAATAAGACGGTTGGTTACATCCATAGAGGTATTGTATGTGTTGGGTTAAATTAAAATTAAAATTTGGAGATGTGTCTCAGTGATAGAGAATACTTATCTATCATTAATAAGGCCCTGGGTTCTATCCCCAGCATCATATAGACTAAACAGAAAAACATTATTCCCATATCTAGAGTTTCACCTGTTTTCTTTGTTTTCATGGTATACTGGATCATTTAGCATTACATATGACACTTGCATTATTACTTATATGTTGTAGGGTTAATACAGAGTGTCTTTCACATTTATTGACCATGTAGACACTTTGTGATGAGACAAGCAGTTCTTAGGAGGTAGAGTGACTTTAATGTGTTTCTTGTTAATAAATTCAGTACTGATGTGACTTTATCAGTTTGTTTGCAACTGTTGTTTGTAGTGTAGTGCCCACTTAAAATTTTGTATTTACTAAGCTTTTTGTCAAGCACTGTGAAGAAAACATTTTTAGTTCTATGACTCAGGTTCTTCTGGAACTTTAAATATAGCACAGATAGCAAAGAACTGAATACTCAGTTACAAGTTTGGTAAAATACTGTGACTGCTTAAATGAGGATTTTTCTTGATACTGGTGATTGAATCATTAGTCCCCAGTTGGTGGTACTGTATGGGGCTGCTTAGGATGTATAGAGCGAGTATGTCACTGGGGTGGACTTGAGAACTAGGCCTTGGCCCACTTCCACTTTGCTCTGCTTTTTGCTTGTGGTTGGGATGTGAGCAGCTCTCAGCTTCCTGATCCAGTCACAATCCTTGCTGCTTGGCTTCCTTGTCACGATGGAATCTATTTTAGTTTTGCCACATTTGGAAACTATTTGGTCATTTTCAACAGAAGTAAGTAGATTAAAAAAGAACTCTTGTTAAATGAAGACACGTTTCAAATCATGTAGTTTAGAAAAAGATCAAATGGTATTTTAATTTTTAAAATTCATACAATTTTATACTTCTCTCAGTTAAGATTATCTTAATCTTAAACATAAGAAAAAAAGAATGATAGAAAGCAATGAAAAACTCATCAATAATTAAAAATCTATTGGGTATTATGGGACATCATAACTTGCTTTTGAAATTCTCTTTTAAAATTAAATGCCTTTATGTTGTTCAATATGTAAATGCTGTTAAGTATACCTTTTGGCTTATTTAATCACAAAATTTAATAACTTACATTTATTAATAGAAAAAATTGACCCTTAAGATATAGGAGAGAATTGAGTTTTGCTTTAGCTTAATTAGTGTGTGTTTTCATTTACACTTTTGTTTTCTCTTGGCACTTTTTTTTTTATTTAAAAAATTTTTGTATTCATTTTACATACCAATCACAGATCCTCCTCTCATCTCTCCTCCTGCTCCCCCCAGGCTCCCTTCCAACCTAACCCCATGCCCTCCTCCAAAAGGGTAGGAGCTTCCATGGGGAGTCAGCAAAGCCTGGTACATTCAGTTGAGGCAGGTCCAAGCCCGTCCCCACTGCATCAAGCCTGTGCAAGGTGTCCACCATAAGTAGTGGGCTCCAAAAAGGCAGCTCATACAATAGGGATAGATCCTGATCCCACTGCCAGGGCCCCTCAAACAGACCAAGCTACACAACTGTCTCCCATATGCAGAGGGTCTAGTCCAGTCCCATGCAGATACCACAGCTATCAGTCTAAGGTTCATAAGTTCAAATGAGCTTTGTTCAGTAGTTTCTGTAGATTTACCCATCAGAT
The DNA here is from genome assembly GCF_004664715.2 of Peromyscus leucopus. Taxonomy (NCBI): domain Eukaryota; kingdom Metazoa; phylum Chordata; class Mammalia; order Rodentia; family Cricetidae; genus Peromyscus; species Peromyscus leucopus. The sequence goes on from NC_051083.1 coordinate 40,820,984, forward strand.
CTTGGAACCCCACCCCCCACCCCGCTCACAAAATCCATCTTCCTTCTCTTTGACTGGACTCCAGGAGCTCGGCCTGGTGCTTGGCTGTTGATCTCTGCATCTGCTTCCATCAGTTACTATATGAAGGCTCTCTGATGACATTTAGGGTATTCACCAATCTGATTACTGGAGTAGGCCAGTTCAGGTACCCTCTCCACTAATGCTAGTAGTCTTATCTGGGGTCATCCTTGTGGATTCCTAAGATTTTCCCTAGCAACAGGTTTCTTTCTAACCTCATAATGTCTCCCTCTATCGAGATATTTCTTTCATTGCTCTCCCACTCCATCCCTCCCCTAGCTCGACAATCTTATTCCCTCATGTTCTCATTCTGCTTCCCCTCCTCTTTACTTCCCCCTCCAGTTGTCTCCAGTTTACTCATGGAGATCTCATCTCTTTCCCCTTCCCAAGGTGATCCATGTATCTCTCTTAGGGTCTGCCTTGTTTCCTAGCTTTTAGCTGTGGGTTGTAGTCTGATTATCTTTTGCTTTACATCTAGTATCCACTTATGAGTGAGTACATACCAAGTTTGTCCTTCTGAATCTGGGTTACCTCACTCAGGATGGTATTTTCCAGTTCCATCCATTTACCTGAATATGTTGTGATATCATGGTTTTTTACAGCTGAGTAATACTCCGTTGTATATATTATTACATGTTCTTTATCCATTCTTTGGTTGAGGGGCATCTAGGTTGCTTCCTGGTTTTGGCTATAAGAATAATGCTGTTATGAACATAGTTGAGCAAGTGCCCTTGTGGTATGATTGAGCATCCCTTGGGCATATGCCCAAAGGTAATATCCCTTGGGTCTTGAGGTAGATCGATTCCCAATTTTCTGAGAAGTCACCATACTGATTTCCAAAGTGGCTGTGCAAGTTTGCACTCCCACCAACAGTGTAGGAGTGTTCTCCTTGATCCACATCCCATCCAACATAAGCTGTCATCAGTGTTTTTGAACTTAACCATTTTGACAGGTGTAAGATGGTATCTGAGTCATTTTGATTTGCATTTCCCTGATGACTAAGGATGTTGAGCAATTCCTTAAATGTGTTTCAGTCCTTTCAGATTCTTCTGTTGAGGATTCTCTGTGTAGTTCCATAGCCCACTTCTTAATTGGGTTGTTTGGTATTTTGATGTCTAGTTTCTTGAGTTCTTTATATAGGGTGAAGATCTTTTCCCATTTTGGAGACTGTCATTTTTTCTTATTAACGTGTCCTTTGCCTTATAGAAGTTTCTCAGTTTTAGGTCCCATTTATTAATTGTTGCTCTCAGTGTCTGTGCTACTGGTATTATACTTGGGAAGTGGTCTCCTGTGCTCTTGGCACATTTAAAAATATATTAGTTAATCTCTAATCATGTATATTATGTTAAGCTTTTTGAAATGCTTTTGTAAACGACAAATAATGTAATAGTAACGCAATGTGATTAAGTGGCTAGTTCTTTAGTATTATATTATGTCCCATTATTTCAGTGTTATGATGCATATTTAATGGTGTAAAATAGTAACAATGATTTTAAATATTTAATTATCTGTTTGTAGTTCTAGTGTTTGACTCAATTCAACTTGATGCATTTTCACTTGGAGTCTCTTATGCTTTTTCATTCAGACATTCAAGGGAACTGGAACAATTTCAAAGTTTGTTTACATGTCCCATGGCTGCTTTCAGTTTTTGTTTAGATTAGAATGGTGGATTTTGATACAAACATCATGAACATTGATGCAAAAATACTCAATAAAATACTGGCAAACAGACTCTAAGAACACATCAAAACAATTATCCACCATGATCAAGTAGGCTTCATTCCAGGGATGCAAGGGTGGTTCAACATATGAAAGTCCGTCAATGTAATACACCATATAAACAAACTCAAAGAAAATAAAAAACCACATGATCATCTCACTAGATGCAGAAAGGGTATTTGACAAAATCCAACACCCCTTCATGATAAAGGTCTTGGAGCTATCAGGAACACAGGGAACATACCTAAACATAATAGAGGCAATTTACAGCAAGCCAACAGCCAACATCAAATTAAATGGAGAGAAACTCAAAGCAATTCCACTAAAATCAGGAACGAGGCAAGGTTGTCCACTCACCCCATACTTATTCAATATAGTACTTGAAGTTCTAGCCAGAGCAATAAGACAACATAAGGAGATCAAGGGGATACAAATTGGAAAAGAAGAAGTCAAGCTTTCCCTATTTGCAGATGACATGATAGTATACTTGAGTGACCCCAAAGATTCCACCCAGGAACTGATAAAGCTTATAAACCCCTTCAGCAACATAGCAGGATACAGGATCAACTCAAAAAAATTAGTAGCCCTCCTATATACAATGGACAAAGAAGCTGAGAAGGAAATCAGAAATGCATCACCCTTTACAATAGCCACAAATGACATAAAATACCTTGAGATAACACTAACCAAGCAAGTGAAGGACCTATATAACAAGAACTTTAAGTCCCTGAAAAAAAGAAATTGAAGAAAATGTCAGAAAATGGAAAGATCTCCCATGCTCATGGATAGGCAGGACCAACATAGTAAAAATGGCAATCTTACCAAAAGCAATCTACAGATTCAATGCAATCCCCATCAAAATACCGACACATTTCTTCACAGACCTGGAAAGAATAATACTCAACTTCATATGGAAAAACAAAAAACCCAGGATAGCCAAAAGAATCTTGTACAATAAAACAACTTCTGGAGGCATCACAATCCCTGACTTCAAGCTCTACTATAGAGCTACAGTAATAAAAACAGCTTCGTACTGGCATAAAAACTGACATGTGAACCAATGGAATCGAATTGAAGACCCTGACATTAACCCACACACCTATGGACATATAATTTTTGACAAAGGAGCCAAAAGTGCACAATGGAAAAAAGAAAGCATCTTCAACAAATGGTGCTGGCATAACTGGATATCAATGTGGAGAAGACTGCAAATAGATACCTATCTGTCACCATGCACAAAACTTAAGTCCAAGTGGATCAAGGATCTCAACATAAATCCAGCTACTCTGAACCTGCTAGAAGAGAAAGTAGGAAATAGTCTTGAACACATTAACATAGGAGATCACTTCCTAAATATAACATCAGTAGCACAGACACTGAGTGAAACAATCAATCAATGGGACCTCTTGAAACTGAGAAGCTTTTGTAGAACAAAGGATATGGTCAACAAGGCAAAGTGACAGCCTACAGAATGGGAAAAGGTCTTCACCAACCCCACATGTGACAGAGGACTGATATCCAGAATATATAAGGAACTCAAGAAATTAGACATCAAAACAACCAACAGTCCAATTAAGAAATGGGCTATAGAACTAAACAGAGAATTCTCAACAGAGGAAACTCAAATGGCTGAAAGACATTTAAGGAATTGCTCAACATCCCTAATCATCAGGGAAATGCAAATCAAAACAACTCTGAGATACCACCTTATGCCTGTCAGAATGGCTAAGATCAAAAACACTGAAGACACCTTATGCTGGAGAGGATGTGGAACTAGGGGAACTCTCCTCCACTGCTGGTGGGAATGCAAGCTTGTACAACCACTTTGGAAATCAATATGGCACTTTCTTAGAAAATTGGGAATCAATCTCCCCCAAGATACAGCTATACCACTCTTGGGCATATACCCAAGAAATGCTCAATCATACCACAAGAGCAGTTGCTCAGCTATGTTCATATCAGCATTGTTTGTAATAGCCAGAACCTGGAAACAACCTAGATGCCCTCCAACTGAAGAATGGATAAATAAATTGTGGCACATATACACAATGGAATACTACTCAGCAGAGAAAAACAATGACATCATGAGGTTTGCAGGCAAATGGATGGATTTAGAAAAAATCATCCTGAGTGAGGTAACCCAGACTCAGAAAGACAAGTATGGTATGTACTCACTCATAGGAGGATACTAGAGGTGGAACAAGGATGACTGGACTGCTACTCACATCACCAGTGAGGCTACCTGGAAAACAGGACCCCAAGAAAGACACAGGGATTGCCCAATGATGGAGAAATGGCTGAGATCTACATGAACAGCCTGGACATGAGTGGGAGTAATGAAGGGTGAGGGTCAAGGGAAAGAGAGCCTGTGGGAACGGGAGATCCCAGCTGGATCAAGAACAGAGAGGGAGAACAAGGAATAGGAGACCATGGTAAATGAAGACCACATGAGAAAAGGAAGAAACAAAGTGCTAGCGAGGCCCACAGAAATCCACAAAGATATCCCCACAATAGACTGCTGGCAATGGTCATGATACAGCCAGAACTGACCTACTCTGGTGATGGGATGGCCAAACACCCTAATAGTCGTGCTAGAAATCCCATCCAACGACTGAGGGATCTGGATGCAGAGATCCATGGCTAGGCCCCTGGTGGAGCTCCGGGAGTCTAATTAGGGAGAAAGAGTAGGGTTTATATGAGCGAGAATTGTTGAATCCAAGGTTGGATAAAGCACAGGGACAAATAGCCAAACGAATGGAAACACATGAACTATGAACCAAAGGCTGAGGGGCCCCCAACTGGATCAGGCCCTCTGAATAGGTGAGACAGTTGATTGGCTTGATCTGTTTGGGAGGCATTCAGGCAGTGGGACCGGGTCCTGTGCTCAGTGCATGAGCTGGCTGTCTGAAACCTGGGGCTTATGCAGGGACACTTGGCTCAGTCTGGGAGGAGGGGACTGGATCTGCCTGGACTGAGTCTACCAGGTTGATCTCAGTCCTTGGGGGAGGCTTTACCCTGGAGGAGGTGGGAATGGGGGGTGAGCTGGGGGGAAGAGGAGGGGGGCAGGAGGGGGGAGAACAAGGCAATCTGTGGCTGATACGTAGAACTGAATGGTATTGTAAAATAAAATAAAAGGAAAAAAAGGACTCATCTTTCCATTGCAATATTGAAACTGAATGAGGTCCAGGTTTGAATGGCTTCCTTTCCTTTACTAGGTTCTTATAAGCTTACTAGGTTTTCTACATGTGTTGGATTACTTCTAGGCCCATGGCTTCTATAACAATACCACTACATAGTATATAATATAAAGATTTGAAACTCCATATCAGTTGACATTATGACTTGGGCTTTGACAAATTTTCTCTTGACATAGCATTGTTAGATTTTTCTGAACCTTTTTGTGCTCCAGGGAATAACATGAAATGCCCAGATTCATAAGAATTTTCATTCTTTCATGGCACAGCTTTGTTCAGTTGAAAAGATTTTGTGACTGTTGATTTTCAAAGTCAGCTCATGGTACTTGAAAACCAAAGGGTTCTATGGATCTAAAGTTTCTGGAATTCAGGTTTTTAGAAATTAGCCACTATTTAATTGCTTTTCATCCTTCAGATGCTGTTCTTGACTCATATGTACAAAAGCAAGCATAGTCTGAAGGACATATGACCGGTGGATCAAGCTGCTTTCAAATTCTAGCTAAGTGTCATGTTGTCTCCTTAGGTAAGTTCTATTCAAAAAGCCAATTTATTCATGGCATGATTCTGAGGATCAAAAGTTTGTTTACTGTTAAAAGCAAGTAACATCATTGGAGAGTCAACAGATTGACTTTGCAACTATTGCATTTTTCTGATAATGCCTTAAAGAAATTGTTGTCTGAAATAGCGTTATATGCCCTTTAAAACATGGGATCTTGAAAATATTCAATAAAATTTAATTCCTATTAGTAGAGGCGAGGCTCAGGATAATTCCATATTAAGATAAGTAATATGAATTATAGAAATGATAATACTTAGTGCTATTTTATTAAATGGAATTTTATGATATAACATGGTGAATATTTTGCAGCTTATTTGTGCAAATGTATGTAGAGTGAAATAAGGCACACGTACTTTGTTAGTATTTGTCTATTTTTTGTAGCTCTAAGTAAGTTATTTCCGAATGAATATAACTTGATAATTCCATTGATATTGGGTGACATTTTTACAGTAATTTAAGTTTCATGCTCCTTGGTGCCCTACCCTCCCCTCCCCCCCAAAAAAAAAACAAAAAACTGGAAGATAGAAACCAGTGGAAGTAAATGCTTTTATTCAAGGTCAACCTTGAGGAAAATAGATGATCTTTTTGGTCTCAAATCTTATCATTGGGGGAAGAGGTTGGAGTTAGATATATTGAGAACCTTTATAGTTTTATGGGGATTCAATAGGTTTTGATAGAAAATGGGTGGGAAATCCCTATACCAAATGAAGAATTCTTCCTGAAACTTTCTTCTGGCCTTGGTAGATCCTGTAAGTTCACACTTCTTCCTATGCTGTTATAACATTATTTTTTGTTACCTTATAATTTAAAATACAGAACCATTAAATCACAAGTTTTAAATCAGATTGGCTTTTTAACAGCATGGTATTTAATTTACTTAAATTAATATGTTCAATTTGAAAGGTAATTTAATTCCTTTTTCTTAATAGAACTATGTGTAATTTGCAGCAGAGGAGGAACTGCCCACTGTTTGAAGCCTTGAACTGTATTTAAGGATAATTTTTTAAAGTCAGAACTTTACAGTCACATGGTAGTGAAAACTGCCTTTGAAATAATCTGTGAAGTCAGAAGAACAGGATTTTAGTAATGTGGACTACAAACCAATTTCCTGTCAGATTTAGCATTTATGAAACACTAAAGGATATTTAGCATGCAAATATGTTTGATGGCATATTTCGTGTTATTTTAGCATTTTTATTAAGGACCCTAAGACATTTTAGATAAGATTATTGAAAATGTCAGTTCCATTTTTTTGATTAGAGAAATGTTCACATCTTATACTTGGTATTTTTTAATAGTTTTAGAATACTTGGAGAAATGCAGAATAAGTTGACCATACTATACACTGGAAAATTACTCTTTGAAATAATCACAGGCTAGGGATTTTGAATAAAATTTTAATAAAGCCAAGATTATACATATAAAATATGCATTATTACCAGCAACTGATAAATGTCATATAAAAACTCTCGCCTTTTGAGCCCTAGTTTCTTAGGATGGAAGACATTTGTGTACCATTACATTTCTGAGTTATGAGGCAAACAGTGTCCCAATAGAAACAGAAAAATAAAATCAGAAAATCATTCTTGCTTGTGTTTTACTCTTACAAATCGACATTCTTTTCTCAATTTCTCTACCCACCAGTTCTCCCTGCTTTTCTCCATAAACAATTGACTTCATTTTTTTTATATATCCATATGCTTGAGGGGTGATTGTATCTTGTTATAGAAGACCTATGTATGGTTCACCAATATAATCACACACCACATGACAAAGTTTTGGTCAAATATTAACCATGTATTAAAAAAGAGTCTCATAAAATTATAACACTAGAATTGTAGACATCTTACTTTGTGTAAGTGCATCCCGTGATGTATTCACAATGACATTGGTAAATAGCTTCCACTTATGTTGAAAAATGACAGATGAGTACATTTTATATGAATTATGCCATTTTGTAATAGCCTTGCAAGACCAGAATTACTTTTAGAATTTTTTCCCAAATCTCATGCTGCAAAGCTATAGGCAAAAGAAGGCAATTTGTAAAGCTATTCTCTACCCCATTCATGTATTATGTTAGTCTCTTAAGATTACTTACAAATGGCACAAGGAAAAAAGATCACCCGGTCAATGTAATGTGACACTGACTGTTTGCAGTTAGGAAATGATTGAATGAAGAAGGAAAAGAAGGAAGAGAGAAAAGAATTGAAGTAGACACAAATTTCTCTACTTGTTGCTGCGTGTTATTATAAAGGTATGTTCTTCATAGATGTTTCAATTAAAGGATGAGGAGAAAACTATTGCTTCTAATCTCCATCAAAAGAAATATGAAAAGGTAATGCCTGGGAAGCTTCTCTTCTGCAACTTTAAACACAAACCTACACTAGGATCTCACAGGGAAGTCTGGATATTTTCCTTTCCTAAGGAAACCTCAGTCTCCATGTGGCACTGACTTGCTATTTGAATGGATTAACAAAGGGCTCACTGTAGCAGGAGGATGATGAGCCATCCCTTGTCTTTACAAATCACAGACATCAGTCATGACTTTCAGTAAGGTTAAGTGTATCAAGGAATATGGTGACAAAGAGCAGTGGAGTAGAGGGTACCACCTTGAGAACTTGACTCTTTTTCATATTTGTGAAATTGTCAAAGCCCTTCTTCCACATCCTGATGTTAGATTAAGGTGAAAGGTGGGGGGTGGGGGTCAGAGGACAACTTGGAGGAGTCAGTTCTTTTCTTCCACAATGTGGATCCAAGAGATCAAATACAGTTCATCAGGCTTGGCAGCAAATATCTTTACTGTCTGTGATGGCTATTCTTGGTTGTCAACTTGACTATATCTGGAATGAACTATAATCCAGAAATGGAGGGCACAACAGTGATACAGATCTTGAGGCAGGAAGACAACATGCCTTTGATCCAGATCTTAAGGCTGGAAGGCACACCTTTAACCTGGGCCACACATTCTGCTGGAAGCCTATATAAGGACAATGGAAGAAGGAAGAGAATGTTCTTCACCTGCTTGCCCTAGACTTTTCAGCACATCCATTCCTTCACAGCCTTCTTCTAAGGCATTCCAGCATATACAGAAGACCAGCTGTGGGACTGCTAGATTCTTGGAGTTTCCATTCACAACTAGTCATTGTTGGACTGTAGCCTGTAAGTCATTCCAATAAATTTATACACACACACACACACACACACACACACACACACACACACACATATATATATATATATATAGAGAGAGAGAGAGAGAGAGATTCATTCTATATATTCTGTATCTCTAGAGAACCCTGACTAAAATACTGTCTGAGTCATCTCACCAGTACAGAAGTTTAATATTTATTCCAAATCCAATAATCTGTTTTTTAAAGAAATGGCACTCAGAGTTATTTAATAAGTTTAAACCAAACAGAATATTTAGTGACTTTCTTTCCTGTATTGACAATGTGCTCTCTGAATAACAAAACAAATGAATTTAATTTTATTTGGATGATTTTATATTGTCTATAGAAGTGGGTGTACTCCAAATAATTCTTCCATTTTCAAATCAGATCAGCCAGAAAAAAGAAGAAACTTTATAGAATCCAGAGTTTCTCAGTGTTGTGAATTTAAGCTGGCACAATTGTTTGTGTGTCTTGAAATAAAAGAACTTTCTCTGAGTTCCAGGTTTAAAATAAAAACTAATCCATGATCAGAATATAGCCTATTGAGTTTGAGAAACTATTTTTTGAGCATTAATTAGTAAGTTCTCAGTACAATTTGTCCTTATCCTTTTTTAAATTAATTTTAATTTTTTATAATATCATACATAAATACTGTCTACTATATTTCTGTTATGTTATTTTCTGTAAATGTTATTTCTGCTAATATTACTTCTCCTGATTTTCTTTTTTTTTTCAGGTTGTTTTTACTTATTTTTTTCTATTATCAGCTTGATATAGTACAAATTCTTATCCTAATAGTGAATCGTCTCACTGAAGCTTGCCCAGTGACTAAGTTAAACCAAAACTTATTTGTAGTAGGAATCTTAAAAGTTCTTATTAATAAAATCAAACCCGAGGCCAGTTATCGGGGTCAATGCTGGTAGATCAGAGAGACAGAACAAGCCACAGCTATCTCACCTTGCCAATTCCTCAGCTGGTCTTGTCTCTTCAGACTGGAGGCCTCTGAGTCCTCATCCAGAATGGGTCTCAGCTGAATTACTGCTCAAAAGCCTGAATGCTTAACCAGCCAAAATCTTCTAGTTTCTGGTCCTCACGCCTTATATATCTTTTTGCTTTCTACCACCACTCCCTGGGATTAAAGGCTGGCTTTCTGGGATTAAAGGTGTGTGTCACCATGCTTGGCTATTTCCAATGTAACCTTGAACTCACAGAGATCCAGAGGGATTTCTATCTCTGGAATGCTAGGATTAAAGGTGTGAGTGCCACCATTTTCTAGCCTTTGTATCTAGTGGCTGTCTGTTCTCTGACCCCAGATAAATTTATTAGAGTACACAATATTTTTGGGGAACACAATACCACCACACTTATTATAAGCCACAGTCATCCTAGGGTCCCCCTGCTATATAGCCTCCCTGGTTCTGTGAGTTGCAGTCTGATTGTTCTTTGCTAAATATCTTTTGCTTTACATCTAGTATCCACTTATGAGTGAGTACATACCATGTTTGTCCTTCTGGGTTTGGGTTACCTCACTCAGGATGATATTTTCTAGTTCTATCCATTTGCAAAATATTACTTCTCCTGTTTTTCTCTTTCTAAGACTGCATAATTTCAACTGTCTATTTTTAAGTTTGCTGATTCTTCTCCTTAATTTATTACTGAAATTCTCTAGGGAACTTTCATCTGAACTATTATATTTCTCTGCTGTTTGTGTCTTTTAAAATAATATTGATCTCCTTATTGATATTATTTACTCATACATTATACTCAATTTCACACCTTGTCCCTGTTATCCTGTAATGCTTTGAACATACTAAAGATAACTCATTTAAACTATTGTCTAGTTTGATCAATATTTTAAATTCCCTAGGGTCAGTTTCTGTCAGTATTATACAAAGCAAAAAGAGAGAGAGAAAATCAAGAACAATGTCAGCCATGGATTTTCCTCTATATTCATACCTGATTGACAGAACAGATTAAGAACATGTCTATTTAGGGGAATGAAGTTATCTACACATTGTTTTGTTTTATTTTGACATCTGTCACTAATAACTTTATCAGTCTTATGGAAGTAAACACTAAAATAAGTGTGGTTTCTTATAGATGTTTTATTTTCAAATATCATGCTATGTCAGTTCAGTTAAGTTACTGGTCATAGCAACAGTCAGGGAATAACTTCCTTATTACAAATTTATTTATAGTTTCTCTGTAAGCATAAAAAGATAGTGTTATTGTGGTGGTTTTGTTGGGACCCTGTTTTAAGTGAGGAAAAGGCCACAAGCTAGTGAATACTCTGCCAGGCCATCAACAGCCTTGTTAAAAGTGCCACCTTTAAAGACAACCAGTCAGCTGACTGCCCCCAGGCACCAAGACCCATGGTTACATCAAGCTAAGACCTCCAGCAGACCTAGGCTTGGCTACAGACATGACATGGAACCCAGAACGTGGCAGGGAAGCAATCCATTTCTTTCCTTCTGGACACCAGAGCCACTGATTCAGTCCTGAGAAGTTTTGGGATGTCACCTCTCCTTTATTGTCGGTTACAGAGGACAGCCTTACCAACTCACCAGATTTAATTGCACCTTTAGAGTTACTGCCTGTGCATACAGACAGCGCCCTGATCTTTGCCATGTCCCTAATTCCAAAAAAATAAAAAAATAAGTTCTCATGCACCATGCACCACAAGCTTTTCTCTTCCCAGTTCCCTGGTCTAACTCACTGTACAGCTAATGGTACAGGACCACCACAGAACCAGAGTCCAAAGATCATCAAGTAAGAAACTGTAACAGCTAAAATGTATTTATACCCCCAGACCCAAAAGCATCTGGGCGCTACAAAAAAGACTTTAATATAAACATCTATTACTGTGAGATGCTTTTAACAATTGATCACCTGTCTCCTGGATGCCAAACTAATAAAGAAAACAGGTGCTTTAAAATAATCTGTCTCTGATAAAGCTTAACATGTTTCAAAATCCATCTGGACAGGCAGGATCTACCAACATAAAATAATAATGATGCTTTTCTCTAAGCTTTTTTTCTGTGTCACCAGCATCTTGTCAAACAGAAAGTTCCCAGCCACAGCCAAGAGGGATACATGTCTCCAGAGCAAATGGATGACAGACAGCATTTCACAACGCCTGTCTACCTCGGAAGACTCCCCTTTTCCATTCCCCCAAGAGCCAATGGATGTCCGAAATTCAGCTGGAAGCAGTTTTTGAGAGGAACGACGCCCCTATTCCCATATACCTGCTTTTTTTTTTAATAATAAGTGAAAGTCTGGGATGTAAGGATTATGTCCTTAATTACGTCACCAGCCTGTGATGGCATCCCAGCCTAAAAAGCGGGCATGCCCTCTGTGCATTCCTTTCTTTTCTGCTCTCTCTCCTTCCATCTGTCTCCTCTCTCTCTCTCTCTCTCTCTCTCTCTCTCTCTCTCTCTCTCTCTCTCTCTCCCTCTTCCTCTCTCTCCCAATAAAGCTCTAGAAAAGTAACTATGGCTCGTGACTCTGCTCCGTCAGCCATGAGTGCCGGTGCATAACCAACAGATTTAAAAAAAAAAAAAAACAGCCCTCAAAGGAGTGGCACTATTAGGAGTTGTGGCCTTGTGGAGTAGGTATGGTCTTGTTGGAGGAAGTGTTTCACTGTGGAGGTGGTCTTTGAGGTCTCATATATGCTCAAGTTATCACCCAGGGTCTCCTGTTGCTTGCAAGTTGTAGGACTTTCAGCTACTTCTCCAGCACCATGTTTGCCTGCATGCTGCCCTGTCCCCCTGAGATGATAATGAACTGATCCTCTGAACTGTAAGTGAGCCACCCCAATTAAATGTTTTACTTTATGAGAGTTGCTGAAGTCATGGTGTCTCTTCACAGCACTAGATACTCTAACTGAGATAGTTATAAAGAGATAAAAGAGAAACTAGAAGAAGAGGTATAATGGGAAGGGGATAGGAGAGGAGAGTAAAAGTGAGATATGTAGGGAGGGAAAACTAACACTGAAGGCCTTTTGAACAGCCATATAGAAACCCATTACTATAGAGGCTTTTAAAAACATATACATATTTGAAAGAAGTCTAAATGGAGAGAAATGTTCCAACTAGACATCTTATGCTACCAAGTAAAACCACCAGTGCCAGGGATGGGTTACATCTTGATGAATCACTACCCAAAGGGGTACCATAGACACCCCCAAATATAACAGGCTGTTGCTAAGGCTATTGGTTATCTCCAACTACCTGATGGCAAGGACCTATTGCTTACTTATGCAATTGAACATGGGGAAATTGAGGTGATGCTCAACTAGAAGCTTTACTCCTATTGACTAGTATTCATGGTTCCAGCAAGTACTATTCATGCTACCAGTGGAAAAAGTAATCATTATCACCCAGCTATGAGCCCTGTAATCTACAAGAATGACCTGCCTGTAATATATACTGGCATAACAGTGGCACAAATATTATGAGAATAACCAAACACTATATTATTAGATATAAGGCCCACTCTAGGAGATAAAATCATACCTGGCACTGCTAAAGTAGCCCACACATCTGAGACTAGATAAGTTATGGGCCCTAGGGAAAAATCTGACTGGGACTTGCAGGTTGTTGTTTAGTTACAGGGTCCTGAAGAAGAGGACCAGGAGATCAGAAGATAAAGGGCTATATGATAGAGAAAATAAGAAACTTTGGGATCAGGAGGTCTTTCATAAGCTATGTCTTATGCCAGGGGAGAAATGGGACAAAGTCAGCAATTACTATCTATCATAAGATGGGACAAAATCAGCAGGAGGCTAATCAAGCAATGCTACCCAAAGGGAATACTGGGTATCTTAGCATTGGAGATTGAGCTTTCAGTGACTGCCTTGAGATTGATAATTTCAATCTCTTTAAGTGGAAAAGCCATGTTCCCAGAAACAAAAACCTAACTCATGCGAAGTCCTAGTGTCAGCCCCAGACTGGTCTTGCCAAGTCTGCTTCTGAGTGGAGATAAAGAATTAGGTTTGTTTTGTCCTTTCATCAGGCCCTCTGAGGAAACCTTGGGTTGATCTGGCTCTCAACAAAAATCTACTACTATTATTCTGATAAATGCACATAAAAATAAAATGACTCCTGGTGACACAATTCTATTCAACCCGCACCAGAGAAGTTCTTCCTTGCAATAGATGGGAATTCACCCACAGAGGTCCATAACTGGGCATTGCACAGAATGAGAGACAGGATGAGAGCACTCAATCCTAAATAGAATATCTTTATCAAATCTTCCCCATTAAGGTTCAGGGATCTATGTAGAAGAAGAGGTAGAAATATTATAATTTATATACATAAGAGCCAGAGATGGTGAATGACTCCCAACAAACAGCATGTTCCAGACAAAACAGAAATGATGCACATATTAATTCACAGAGACTGTGGTAGTATACACAAGACCTGTACAAGTTCAAATCAGACAAAATCTAACCATGGAGAAGGGGACCTGGACACAAAGTTCCACCCCTATCTGTGAAGCTATTTGCAATTGTTATCTGCTGGCAAAGGAAAAATCCGTTTTCTCCAATGGAATAATACTAGTTATATCAATTAAACTCCAAGGTAGATTCTATGTCCAGAAGTAATTGGCAGTACAAAAAGTACAAAATGGACCCCATGTTTTTTGTGTGCTTTTGGTTTTGTGTTATTTATTTATTTATTTATTTATTTATTTATCTATCTATCTATCTATCTATCTATTTATTTATTTATTTATTTATGATTTTTCGAGACAGAGTTTCTCTGTGTAGCTTTGCGCCTTACTTGGATCTCGCTCTGTAGACCAGGCTGGCCTCGAACTCACAAAGATCCGCCTGCCTCTGCCTCCTAAGTGCTGGGATAAAAGGCATGTGCCACCATCACCTGGCTTAGTTATTTTTTTTTTTTTACCATTTTTTGTTTGTTTTGACTTTTTAGTTAAAATTTTTTATTGAAAACAGACTCTTCTCTCATACAATACAGCCCAACCATAGTTTCCCCGCCCTTTGCTTTTCTCAGCTACCCCCACCTCCTTTCTCTCCCAGATCTACTCACCTTTCATTTCCTTTTCAGAAAAGAGCAGGCCTACAAGAGATGACAGCCAGATCAGACAAAACATGATACAATAAGACAGGTGAAATTCCTCATATCGAGGCTGAACAAGGCAACCCAATAGGAAGAAAATCTGAAAAGCAGGCAAATGAGTAAGAGACACCCTACCTCACTTTTAGAAGTCCCAGAACAACACCAAGTTATCAGCCATAACATATAATCAGGGGACCTGTTACAGACCAGAGGGAGTAGACACAAAATTGGGTGAGTAGGAAGGTAGACAGAAAGGAAGAAAAACATGAAATTGGGTGAGTGTGAGTAGGAAGATGGAGAAGATTAGGAAAGGGGAAAGAATGTGATCAAAATATATAATTTTTTTTTAAATAATAAGAAAAGAACAATAAAAGCAGTCTTATACTAATTACATATCTCATGAATGTAAGATTGTATTGGTAACATTTTAATTTATGTTCACGGATGCTGTTATTCCTTACACTAAACATAATATATTAACAGAGTAAAATAAAAGTTTAAGCTTCTAAGTTGACTTTATTGTCTGTATTTCAGAAGCATTAATTAAAAAAATTAACAATTCCATGGGTGCCAATGACTTGAATTCTTTAAGGATTGTTGAAAAGTTCTCTATGTAAGTAAATAAGCATCTTTGTGAAAGTGCACTAAGCAGGCACTATTATTATAACCTAGGTCATCATATGCACATAACTTAGAAATGTTTGTTGTCCTGGTTGCAATGAATCGATTATACAATCTGTCTTAGAATTTCTATTGCCAGAATGAAACACCATCACCAAGAGCAAGTTGGGGAGGAAAGGGTTTGTTTATTTGAACTTATACTTCTAGGTGACACTCCATCACTGAGGGAAGCCAAAGCAGAAACACAAGAAAGACTTTTTATCATTAATTTTCTATGTCAATCCTCTGTTGATCATTATAGAAAAGAAGGTTGAAAACACCCTATAAGATCATAACAAATTCAAATTTCCCACATAGAATCAAACATTTGTTTTTTAAACCTTTAGAAGGCAAATTAGTAGTATTCTTTAGGTTTCAGCAATCTAGAAAGTGGTAGGGAAAGTTAAAATAATTTGGTCTACATGAAATTTTTATTGCCCTTGTAGGAAGGAAAGAAAAATATCTGAACTGTTTTAATAAGGTTTAAAATACATTTAAATAATCTTCATGATCCATTGCATTTACATTTTACTACCATGAAACCACTCAAAATCTTGTCCCACTAAGAGAGATATAAATGATAACAGGATTGATACAAGAATTTAATATCACTACTGAGAAAATTATTGATTCAAGTTAAGCTGAGCATTTATTTTAGACTGTAAAAGACAGTTTGAAGTTGATATTTATGCATAGATTTTCATTTTATAGCAACCATATATGTTGCTTAGTTGGGGTAAGTTTTTCGCTATTTTTCAATATATTAGGTTGCCTCTGAAATAATTTACAGACACTTATAAATAAATACATGATAAACATACTTTTAAAGTTAAAAAAGAGAATGATTTTCCCTCTGGAATGTGTCTTTTATGTTTATGCCTAGTACTAGATGTACACGTATGTTTAGTATGTGTAAAATGTGTCTTTTAGCAATTGCTTTCTTTTTCTTTTAATATTTTGGTTCATGTCATTGGAGCAAAAACACTAATTTATTGGCCTCTGATGATTGGGATACCTTTTTCAAATAGCGTTTCTTGCCACATTTGCTTAGGAATGGAAAATGTAGTATGTAGTTACAATACACTGACTTTCACAATTGCTGGTGGGAGATGTTGGCAGAGCATCAGTTTCTCCTGGACACCAACTTCCCAATGCAAATTCCTGATCATGGGTGCTTCAAGTTTAACCAAAACAGACTGTTGAAAATGACTCACCTCTGCACTGTCTCCAAAATATTCATGTTTTCTAAAGAGACAGAAAAAAATGATGAAAGTTCTTAAAGGGAAAAACATTAGAAATTATTCTAGCTCCAGAACACTTAACAAATAAATGTTGCATAGGTTGGAATTCCTACACTCCAGCTTTTTCAAGTCTAGCAATATATTTAGATGTTAGAATTTCTATAATATGTTGTATGTTAGAATTTCTATAATCCAGCTTTTTCAATACCAGCAGTAAGTTTGTATATGTCCCATAGAAAATTTTCCAAATACAGAAGTAGATATGGAAATAACTCAAAACTTGTAAGCATTTATGCATATTTTCTTTTTATTCATCTTATTCTCTGCTTTTTTATTTTTTAATTATTTTTAATAAATTTATTTATTTTAAACCTGTCCACATTCCCCTTCCTCTCTTCCCAATCCCTCTCTCCCACCTCCCCTCTACCTCTCCCATTCACTCTGCCTCCATTTCTATTCAGAAAAAGGCAGGCTCTCCATGTATATCATCAAAACATGGCATACAAAGTTGCAGTATGACTAAGAACCACTCATTGTATTAAGGTTGGGCAAGGCAATCCAGTATGAGGAATAGGATCCCAAAAGCCAGTAAAAGAGTCAGGAATAGCCTCTGCTCCAACTGTTAGGAGTCCCACAAGAAGACCAAGCGGATACAACTGTCACACATTTTCAGAGTACCTAGGTCAGTACCATGCAGGCTCCCTGGTTGTTGGTTCAGCCTCTGTGAGCCCCTGTGAGCCCAGGATAGTCAATTCTGTGAGTTTTCTTATGATGTCCTTGACCCCTCTGGCTCCTACAAGCCTTTCTTCCCCTCAGCTAACAGGATTCCCTGAACTCCAGCTAATGTTTGGCTGTGGGTCTACATCTGTTTCCATCAGTTGCTGGATGTAGCACTCTGAAGACAATTGGACTAGGTAGCATCTGGTTACAAGAGAAGGCCAGTTCAGGCTATGTGTCCATTATTGCTAGGAATCATAGCTGGAGTCACCCTTGTAGATTCCTAGGAGATTCCCTTGCCCCAGGTTTTTACCTGACCCAGAAATGCCCACCCTTTCCAGTAGTCTCTTTCAGTACACTCCCTTTCTGACCCGCCTAACCTGATCACACATGGTCCCATCCCCGCCCACCCTCAGTCTACTCAAGAAATGTCTTCTGTTTCCCCTTCCCATGGAGATCCAGGCATCCCCCCATGAAGCCTGCTTGTTATCCAGTCTCTCTGGGTCTGTGAATTATAGCATAGCTATCCTTTATTTTACAGCTAATATCCATTTATGGGTGAGTACATACCACGTTTGTCTTTCTGGGTCTGGATGACCTCATTCAGGATGATCTTTTCTAGTTCCATCCATTTATGAGCAAATTTCATGATGTTATTGTTTTTAACAGCTCCATTTAACAATACTCCATTGTGTAATGTACCACATTTTCTTTATCCATTCCTTGGTTGAGAGACATTGTTGTATGTGGTGATTGATGTATTGTGTCCCCCAATATACTGTGTCCCTCAGTAAAATTTATGTGAGAATCAGAGGAAAAACTGAGCCACTATTAGTAAACACAGAAGTCAGGCAATGGTAGCACATGCCTTCAATCCTGTCACTTATCTGGATCTTTGTGAGTTCAAGGCCACACTGGGAACAAAGCCAGGCATGGTGATACATGCCTTTAATCCCATCACTAACCATAGAGATCTGGAGGTCTGTACAGACAGACAGGAAGTGATAGAGCTGGGCACAAAGAGGAAGTGATGTAGCTGGGCTGAGAAAGCCAATGAGAGAACAGAACAGAAAGTCATATAGGCATGGGTATAGAAGAAGTAGTTTTCTCTTTGGAGATTGAGGTTTTGGTGAGGTGAGGTTAGCTTGTGGCTTTTCCTATTTCCATGATCTCAGATACAGGTTTTCACCCCTATATCTGGCTTCATGTTTTTTATTTAATAAGACCTTTTTAAGATTCGTGTTGCAGTTGTAGAATATTATTTTAAGATGTGGAACATTTGTTTAGTGAGGCAAAGATGTGTTGTATTTTTTATGTTGCATTTGTTTAACTGTGTGAAGCTGTGGTACTTTGCCTGTCTAAAACACCTGATACGTATAATAAAGAGTTGAGTGGCCAATAGCAAGATGGGAGAAAGGATAGGTGGGCTGTCAGGCAGAGAGAATAAATGGAAGGGAAAAATTGGGAACAGGGAGATCAAGGAGTGAGAAAGAGGAAGAGAGGAAGACTCCTAGGGCCAGCCACTCAGCTACACAGCAAATCACACAGAGAGAAGTAACGAAATGTATACAGAAATAGACAAAGATAAAAACTCAGAAGCAGAAAGAAAACAGGATAGTTTAAGTTAAGAAAAGCTAGCTATAAATAAGCCAAGCTATAGCTGAGCAATCATTAGAAAGAATAAGACTCTGTATAAGACTGTGTGATTTTGTAGAGGGAATCGCTCCACCCATGAACTTGTGCTATCTGGTCTGATAGAAGCGGTGCTTCTTATCTGTCTACATGACCACTTAAAAGGGAGGAGAAAGGGGGTTGCACTCTCTTGGGTGGTGAAGACCAGATCAGGTGGCATGAACCAGCATGTGATCAGTCACCAGCTTTCCAAGGACCCTGCAACTGGATTTACCTAATCCTGTATTAGTGAGTCTGTTTTCCCCATAGAACTCTTTAATATATATATACATTGAGGCTTTCATTACAATGATCTATTTAATTTATTTGGACTGGGTGACAGGCCCCCTAAATACCCAAAAAAAAAGCAATGATTCAAAAGAGTAAAGATTGAAAACAATAATTACAGGACGTCTACATTATTTCCAGATTCTGCATTATTTCCAGATTCTGGCTATTACAAATGAAGCTGCTCATGAACATAGGTGAGCAGGTTTCCTTGTGGTATGATTGAGCATTCTTTGGGTATATGACCAAGAGTGATACAGCTGGGTCTTGAAGTAGATTGATTCTGAGGAACCACCGTATTTATTTCCATAGTGACTGTACAAATATGCATTCCCAGCAATAGAGGAGTGTTTTCCTTGCTCCAATTCTTGACAGCATGAGCTGTCACTTGTCTTATTGTTCTTAGACATTCTGACATGTTTACGATGGAATCTCAAAGTAGTTTTAATTTACATTTACCTGATTGCTAAAGATGTTGAACATTTCTTTAAAAGTTTCTCAGTCATTTAAGATTCCTCTATTGAGAATTCTCTATTTAGATCTGTACTTCATTTTTCAATTGGATTATTTGTTTTTTTTCTTTTTGATGTGTAGTTTCTTGAGTTGTTTATATATTTTAAAAATCAGCCCCTTTCAAGTGGATGAAACTAGAAAATATAATCCTGAGTGAGGTAACCCAGACTCAGAAGGACAAACATGATATGTACTCACTCATAAGTGGATAATAGATGTAAAGCAAAGGATAACTATATTTCAAACCAAAGCTCCAGGGAGGCTAGCTAGCAGAAAGGACCCCAGGAAGGACACATGGATCGCCCAGCGATGGAGAAATGAGTGAGACCTACATGAGCAAACTGGACGTGAGGGGAGTAATGGAGGGCAAGGGATGGGGGATGAGAATATAAGCAAATGGGAGGTTTGAGATGGAACAAGGACAGAGTGGGAGAGCAAGGAAAGAGATACCATGATAAATGAAGACATCATGGGAATATGGAGAAACAGAGTACTAGGGAAGTTCCCAGGAACCCACAAGAATGACTCCACCTTAGACTACTGGCCATAGTCTAGAGGGTGCCTGAACTGGCCTACTCTGGTGATCAGATGGCCGAATACCCTAAATGTCATCATAGAGCTCTTGTCCAGTGACTTATGGAAGCAGATGCAGAGATCCACAGCTGGATGCCAGGCCGAGTTTCATGAGTGAGAGATTCCTTTATGAGAGAAAGGAGGGATTCTATGAGCAAGGGATATTGAGACCATGACTGGAAAAAAGTACAGAGACAACTAGCCAAACTAGTGGAAATACATATACTGTGGACCAATAGCTGAGGAGTCCCCATGGTACTGGATTAGGCCCTCTGGATAGGCTTGAACTGTTTAGAGGGCCCCCAGGCAGTGGGATCAGGACCTGTCCCTAGTACATGAGCTGGCTTTTTGGAACCTAGTGCCTATGGTGAGACTCTTTACACAGACTTGGTGCAGGGGGGAGGGGCTCGGACCTGCCTCAACTGAATGTACCAGGCTCTGCTGACTCCCCATGGGAGACCTTGCCTTGGAGGAAGTGGGAATGAGGGGTAGGCTAGTGGGAAGGCCTGGGGGGGAGCAGGAGGAGGAAGGACAGGGGAATCTGTGGTTGGTATGTAAGATGAATAGAAAATCTCTTAATAATAATATTTAAAAAAATATATCAGCCCTCTGTTGGATGTGGGGTTGGTGAAGACCTTTTTTCCATTCCGTAGGCTGCTGTTTTCCTTATTGTCAGTGTCCTTTACCTTACAGAAACTTTTCAGTTCCATGAGGTCCCATCTATTAACTGTTGATCTTAGTGCCTTTGCTATTGGTGTTCTGTGCTATGGGAAGTTGTCTGTGCCAATGTGTTCAAGATTATTCCCCACAATGTCTTCTATCAGGTTCACTGTATATGGATTTGTGTTGTGGTCTTTGATCCACTTTTACTTGAGTTTTGTGCAGGGTGATAGATATGGAACTATTTGCATTCTTCTACATGCAGACATCCCATATGACCAGCACCATTTGTTGAAGATGCTTTCTTATTTCCGTTGTGTATTTTTGGCTTCTTTGTAGAAAGCCAGGTGACCATAGGTGTGTAGATTTACATCTGGGTCTTTGATTCAATTCCATTGATCCACCTGTCCCTTTTTATGCCAATGCCATGCAATTTTTATTACTATAGCTCTATAGTAGAGCTTGAAATAAGGGATGGTGATACCTCTACAAGTTCCTTTATAGTGCAGGATTTTTTTAGCTATGCTGGGTCTTTTGTTTTTCCATATAAAGTTGAATATTGTTTCTTCAAGGTCTGGAAAGAATTGTGTTGGGATTTTTAATGGGGATTGCATTGAATTTGTAGATTGCTTTTGATAGGATGGCCATTTTTACTATGTTAATCCTACTGGTACATGAGCATGGGAGATCTTTCCGTCTTCTGATATCTTCTTTAATTTTGTTCTTCAAAAACATGAAGTTTTTTTCATACATGTCTGTCACTTGCTTGGTTAAAGTTTCACCAAGATATTCTATATTATTTGAGGATATTGTAAAGGGTGTTGATTCTCTGATTTCTTTCTCAGCCCTTTTGTCATTTGTATATAGGAGGGCTACTGATTATTTTTAGTTAATCTTGTATCCAGCTCCTTCACTAAAGGTATTTATCAGCTGTAGGAGTTCCCTGGTACAGTTTTTGTGGTCACTTATGTATACTATCATATCATCTGTGTATAATGATACTTTGACTTCTTTTCATTTGTATCACCTTGATTTTCTTTAGTTGTCTTATTGCTCTAACTAGAACTACAAATACTATATTGAATAGATATGGAGAAAGTAGACAACCTTCTCTTGTTCCCAATTTTAGTGGAATTGTTTTGAGTTTCTCTATTTTATTTGATGTTGGTAATCAGCTTGATGTATTTTGCTTTTATTATGTTTAGATATGTCCCTTGTATCCCTCATCTCTTCAAGACTTTTGGGTTTTTTTTTTTTTTTTTTTTTTTTTTTTTTGGTTTTTCAAGACAGGGTTTCTCTGTGTAGCTTTGTGCCTTTCCTGGAGCTCACTTGGTAGCCCAGGCTGGCCTCGAACTCACAGAGATTCGCCTGACTCTGCCTCCCGAGTGCTGGGATTAAAGGCGTGCGCCACCAATGCCCGGCTCTTCAAGACTTTTATCAAGGGGTGTTGGATTTTGTGAAAGGCTTTCCATCATATATTGAAATGATCATGTGTTTTTTTCTTTCTTTCAGTTTGCTTGTATGGTGGATTACATTGACAGATTTTCATATGTTGAACCATCCCTGCATCTCTTGGATGAACCTTACTTGGTCATGGTGGATGAACTTTTTGATGTGTTCTTGGATTTGGTTTGCTAGCATTTTATTATTTTTGCATGAATGTTTATGAGTGAAATTGGTCTGTAATTCTCTTTCTTTGTTAAATTTTGCATGGTTTGGGTATCAGGGTAACTGTAGCATCATAAAAAGAGTTTGGCAATGTTCCTTCTGTTTCTACTTTTGTAATAACTTGAGGAGTATTAGTATTAGCTCTTCTTTGAAAGTCTAGTAGAATTCTGCACTAAAACCAACTATCCCTGGGCTTTTTTGGTTGTGACGCTTTTAATAATAACTGCTTCTATTTACTCAAGCATCATAAGTCTAATTAAATTGTTTATCTAATCTTCATTTAACTTTGGTAAGTGGTATCTATCAAAAAATTTGTTCAATTCTTTTAGATTTTTCAATTTTCTGGAGTACAAGTTTTTGAAGTATGACCTAATGATTCTATTGATTTCCTCAGAGTTTATTATTATGTCCCCCTTTTCATTTCTGATTTTCTTGATTTGGATATGCTCTCTGCCCTTTATTTAGTTTAGATAAGTGTTTATAGCATGAATCTTAAAGAGTCTTATTAATAAAATCAAAATCAAACCTTAAGCCAGTTGTTGGGGTGAACACTGGATCATCAGAGAGACAGAACAAGCCACAGCTAACCTCACCTGGCCAACTTCTCAGGTGTTCTTGTTTCCTCAGACTGGATACTTCTGTGTCCTCATCCTAATGGCTCTCAGTTGAACTGCTGCTAGAAGCCTGAAAGCTTAACCAGGCCAAATGCTTAACCAGCCAAATGCTTCTAGTTTCTGGTCTCCACGCCTTATATATCTTTCTGCTTTCTACCACCACTCCCTGGGATTAAAGGCTCTTTCTGGGATTAAAGGCATGAGTCACTATGCTTGGCTGTATCCTTGAACACATGGATTTCTGCCTCTGGAATGCTAGGATTAAAGGTGTGTGCTACCACTGCCTATCCTCTATGTTTAATATTGTGGTTGTTCTGTCTCTGA
Organism: Peromyscus leucopus; assembly: GCF_004664715.2. Taxonomy (NCBI): domain Eukaryota; kingdom Metazoa; phylum Chordata; class Mammalia; order Rodentia; family Cricetidae; genus Peromyscus; species Peromyscus leucopus. The sequence goes on from NC_051083.1 coordinate 40,844,695, forward strand.
CCCCAGATAAGTTTATTAGCATGCACAATATTTCGGGGAACACAATACCACAAGTATTTATCTATTTTCTTGAAGAAACAACTCTTTGTTTCATTGATTCTTTGTATTGTTCTCTTTGTTTCTATTTTATTATTTTATTGATTTCAGCACTTAGTTTTTTTTTTTCTTGCCATCTACTCTTTTTGGATGTTTGCTTCTTTTTGTTCTAGAGCTTTCAGGTGTGTTGTTAAGTTGCTGGCATTAGATCTCCCCATATTCTTCATGAAGGCACTTATTGCTAAGGACTTTTGAAGGGTTCACAACACGCCCCCACGGTCGCATATACCAGGCAGACACTTCCATCTAGCCAATTCCAGGTCAGGATAGGCATTTCTGGGTCAGGGCGTCTCGCATAACCAGGATCCATGATGTTTCATGGCCACGTAAGCACACAACGTGACCATGTGATCTACGCACACGTGTGGAGTAGTGACGTGACCTAGTCATGCCCAGCCAGTTTTAAAGTGGAGCGCCATGTTCCCGGTTCCTTCTTCTTCTTCTCCACGCACGTGTCTCTCCCACAGGCCTGCGCACTCTCTATCCCTTTACCTCTAATAAAACTCTTATAAGCGGATTTGGTCCTGTTTCGTGACATTTCCTTGCAGGGTAAGAACACAACATGGCTAAATAACTAACATTTTGGTGCCAAAACCGAGCGGGCGCTTCCGGGCGCCTGGAAACCTGTGAACCGGGGACTCTGCTCCGTATGCGACAGACCGCTTTCCATTCACCTGAACCGCATCCAAATTGCATCCAACACCGCTTTCTTCGATTGGTGAGTCCCCCCATTTTTCGGCCAGCGTAAACGGTTTCCTGAATCTGTGAGAACGACCGTTGATCTTCCAGCGCCTCACAAGTATTCTTGAGCCCAGGGAACCCCCGACCACGATCTTTATTGGCTACGGTCAGCCCCTATCGCAGGCCTAAGATTTCTAGCCATCTCCCACGTCTGCAGCCGTTGGTGCGTCCTGGGAGCCACATGAGGCCGACACGTCCCCAGCTTGAGGAAGCGGCAGATGCTGTCTGGATTCCCGGGGAATCCTTTTCCTCACCGTGGAGGGGGACCCTGCTTCTGTGGCTGACGAGTCAAGAAGCAGCCTGTGCCCGGCATCCGTCCTTGGCCTTGGGGATGCCTGGGGCCTTGGCTCCGGATCACGTTTATTTTTTTTTTATTTTTTTATTTTTTATTATTTTTCTGCCTCTCCACTGCAGACATGGGAAACAAGGCTTCCAACCCTGTTAGTCCTTCCTCTCCATTAGGCTGTCTTGTTGAAGCCTTAAAACCTCTCAGTTTAATGCCTTACATAAAGATTTCTAAGCTAACTCATCTATGTTCAAAAAAGTGGCCAAAGTATGCTTTAGAAAATAACTAACAAAAAATGGCCGCTGAGCGGCTCCTTGGATCCCGATATTTTGCAGGAGCTATCCAATTACTGTCAGCGTTCAGGCAAATGGAAAGAGTTGCCCTATGTGATAGCGTTTTTCTTTCTCAGTGCTAAACCATCTCTTCTAGATTCTTTTTCTCCTGCTCTTATGCTGTTAGCTATGCCTAAACTGGAGGATTCTCTGACTCTGGAATCTCTAACTTTAGACCCTGCTAATGAACCTCCACCTATTCGACCTCCGGCTCCAACTCCTAGAACAACCGTTCCTTCCACTCCCCCTCCGGACTCTTCCTCTTCTAAAACTGTTTCTTCCTCAGGCAGCAGCTGCTTCCAAAGGCCCTCCGGACTCTTCCTCTTCTAAAGCTGTTTCTTCCTCGGCAGTGGCTGCTTCCAAAGGCCCTGCCCTGGCTCCAAACTTCACTCCCCCTACCACCTGCTCTCGAGCTGCTAAATCGGCTGGTTCCTGCCATCCAGACCCTTCCACTGTTCTCCATTTGTGAGAGGTGGCAGGTGTGGATGGACTGGTTAAAGTTCATGTTCCATTCTCTCTAGCTGAACTCTCTCAGATAGAAAGTAAGCTGGGTTCTTATATGTCTAATTCTGCTTCCTTTATTAAACAATTTCAATATATAACTCAATCTTATAGTCTCACCTTTCATGATATATACATGATACTTTCTAATAATTTACTCCCGGAGGAGCGCAGGTGGGTATGGGAGCAGGCTAGGACTCATGCAGACGAAATTCATCAAACTAACCTTTCACACCCCCCAGGAGCTGAGGCGGTTCCAGACCGGGAGCCATACTGGGACTACAACACCCAGAGTGGCTGTCTAGCCAGAGATAGGTTTATTACCTGTCTCCTGACAGGCCTCTGTAAGGCTGCCCTAAAACCAGTAAACTATGAAAAACTAAAAATGGTAATTCAGGATAAGGACGAAAATCCGTCTCACTTCTTAGAGCGGCTCACCAAGGCTCTACTTCAGTTCACCAGCTTAGACCCGGAGAGCCCTGAGGGCAGGCAGCTGCTAATGACCCACTTTGTCTCTCAGAGCTTCCCTGACATTAGAGATAAACTTAAACGTTTGGAGAAGGGCCCTCTGACTCCACAGGCAGATATGCTGGCGATAGCCTTTAAGGTGTACCATGGGAGAGATGAAAAAGCCCATAAAAGGAGCTGCCAGATGCTGGCAAGCACCGTCCGACCCGCTCCCCGAAAGCCGTCTGGTCCCTGTTTCAAGTGCGGAAGAGAAGGCTGTTATGCCCAGATTGTGACCCCCCCAAAGAGACCACCGAAGACCTTGGATGTCCAGAATGCAACAGCAAGGTTTATTCTGCAGATACAAGTCTAGACAGGGACTCATTCCTACACCCAATACAGTGAGGTCGGGAGGAGTACCTCTTTCTTGGGGAAGTTAGCTTTTATAGGCAAAACCCATAAAACTTCTTAGAGGGGAGGGGGTTAGTACGGGTCCATCCTTGATTGGTCCAGTTTTTCCCGGGCCTGGACTTTATCTTATTCTAGCTTGTCTGTTTGCCCTGTCAGGAGTTTTACAACTCCTCTCCGGGGTCTGGTCATGTTATCTCTGGAGAGGGGCATTTCTTGGTTAATTGGTTACCATCAGACATCCTGACTCTGTTCTTTTGTTCCTGGGGCTGGCGCCATCATTTCTGGGGACTTGAAACTGGCCTGGGTCTATCTATATTGAGATATCTTTGTCTAAGGCCCCCTTTTTGAGACAATAGAGTGAGGGTCTTGTTGTGCCTAGATCACAGTCCCCAAAGCTGCCACTGGAGACTTTAGGTACAGAATGCAAAAGTAAGGTGTTCTCTAAGTATACAAGCCTCCAGGGAGGCTCTTTTAAATCTCTCACTCACAGCAGGGAGGTTGGAAGGAGCACTCCCCTTTCTTTGTGAGGCTAGTTCTTAAAGGCACAGACCATATAATTTATTTTAACCTGCCTCCCTTTTTAGTCTTTTGGTCAAATATCCTGACTGTGTTTTCCAAAGCCCCTGTAGCAGATACAGCCACCTGGGAAAAGGGGTCTAAGTTCTTATCTACACTTACGAATTCTGGTTTAAGCTTCTCTTTGTCTGTAGGGGATAGAGTGGGGGGTTTTACTGAGGTATCACAAAGGCCACTGGGCACGGGCATGCACCACCGGCTCACGAAGGGCACCAGCAAAGCCTTGTCCAAAATGCTACCAAAAGGGTCACCGGTCAGCTGAATGTCCTAATGTCCCAAGCGACATAGGAACGCCAGACAAAGACGACCACGACTCTCCAGCTGACTTTGTAGGCTTGGCATACATCGAGGACTGACACTGCCTGGTTTCCACCCTGGCCACTCTCATCTCACACAGGGAACCAAGGGTAATAATTAAAGTAAATGGGCACCCCATCTCGTTCCTTTTGGACAGCGGAGCTACTACTCTGTCCTGAGAGAGTTTTGGGGGCCCACCGCTCCTGCTCGTCTTCCTATTGTTGGGGTTGGGGACAGCCTTATCTACCTCAGCAGACACCGCCACTTAATTGTATTTTCAGAGGCATCCCTCTCACACACACATTCTTAGTGGTGCCAAGCTGCCCTGTACCTTTAATGGGGTGGGATCACCTAGCTAAGGTAGGAGCAACCATTTCTTTCGCTCCACACATTCGCCTCATCCCAGACTCGCCAGCAGCCCCTCTACTCCTCCTCCTAACTCTTCTGACTCTAACAATTCTTTTCCCTTACCAGCTTCTCAGGCAGACCCAAAAGTCTGGGATACCCAAAATCCTTCTATTGCTAGACACCATCAGCCTGTTGTTATCCAGCTACAAGATCCTGCCAGGTATATCACCCAAACTCAGTACCCTCTCTCACTCCAGAGCCTGAGAGGACTTAAGCCCATCATTTCTGACCTCCTCAGGAAAAAGCTGCTCCTCCTAACCTCTTCACCTTTTAACACCCACATACTTGCAGTTAAAAAGTCTAATGGAACCTACCGCCTGGTTCAAGACCTCCGGCTCATTAACTCTGCAGTGGTCCCTCTCCATCCTGTAGTGCCTAACCCTTACACTCTCCCTTCAGGAACCTCTCACTTCTCAGTTCTAGATCTCAAAGATGCCTTCTTTTCTATTCCTCTCAGTCCTCAGTCTCAAAATATCTTTACTTTCACCTGGACTGACCCTGACACTCACCGGTCCACACAGCTGACCTGGACTGTTCTGCCACAGGGATTCAGAGACGGTCTACACCTATTTGGTCAGGCTCTGGCCTCTGACCTGCTTTCTCTATCTCTCCCTGGTTCTAAGCTAATACAGTATGTAGATGATATTTTACTCTGTAGCCCATCTTTACAGGTTAGCCAGACTAACAGCTCTGCTCTCCTAAATTTCTTATCCAGACGGGGTTACAGGGTATCTCCTTCTAAAGTTCAGCTGTTAACTCCCCAGGTCACCTATTTAGGTCTATCCATTACTCTAACTCACAAGGCTATTACTGTAGACAGAAAACGTCTAATCCAGTCCCTCACAGTCCCTTCCACTAAACAGGAGATCCTGTCTTTCCTAGGAATAGCTGGCTTTCTACAGTCTTGGGTTCAGTCTTTCTCTCTCCTTGCTCGCCCCTTATATGAGGCAGCTCAGGGCTTGCCACATGAGCCCCTTCTTCATCCTGTCACTAAACCTTTTCAAAGGCTTCAGCAGGCTCTTCTTCAGGCTCCAGCGCTCCATCTCCCAGACTTAACCCGTCCCTTCTCCCTTTATGTAGCAGAGAAAGAAGGATTTGCCCTGGGAACTCTAGGGCATCAGCTGGGACCCCCCTTTGCACCTGTAGCCTATCTGTCAAAGAAGCTAGACCTTACCAGTCAGGGCTGGGAACCTTGTATCCGTGCCTTAGCAGCTGCAGAGCTCCTCCATCACCCCAGTTAGGCCTATCCCAAAGTCATGCAGGCTGAAGAATGTGTGTGTGTGTGTGTGTGTGTGTGTGTGTGTGTGTGTGTGTGTGTGTGTATGCAGTCTGGGGTTGTTGGACAGGCCTAAAGATGTTTTGTGGGTGGTGAGTGGTGTCTTATTCTTAGGACTAGCCTGGCCTCCTGTTAAGCTACTGGGGCTGTGGACCCTAATATAGAGCTCAGGGTAGAGGGTGCACTCAAAGGTTATTGAGCAAGTTTTAGGACTGTTACCTGGCAGTGGGCAGTGTCTTACTTGAGGATCCTAAATCCTGCCCTGCCTCTGGTAAAGCCAAAGACTTCCTCCAAAGTATTAGGCTGGGATATGGGGACCAGGGGTTGGGATGCTATCTGGGGTTGTTGGACAGGCTTAAAGGGATTTAGTGGGCAGTGAGTGGTGTCTTCCTTGGGGTCCCTAGGATCACTCTGGCCTCTGGGAAAGCTGCTGGGGCTGTAGGCCCTAGTCACATATTTTCTTACAAATCCAGCCATCTCTTATTTTAAGTTCTTCACTCTTCATCAAAAAATGAATAACCATATATTTCCTGTGAACAAAAGTAGGCATTTGTAGTATATTTACCCAATGAAGTGTGGACCAGAAATGACATATTTTTGTTGATTTTGGCTTTGTTCTTTTTTCTACTCTTTGCTTTTCCTATACATTTTTAATCTCTTGTTACTGTATCTCAAGCCATCAACTAGGCTTCTTTGTATGCATTCTGTTCTTTCTCCTGTGCCCCATTTCAATTTCAACCAGTACTTTAATTTTGCCCAACACTGATGTAGATTCCTACTCTTCAACTCTGCCTAGTTAAGCAGCCATGGCTGGTTGCATTTTGGTTGCTCTTCAGTTTTTAATTTTCCAGATCAGAGAATTCACAATTTTGATCTGACTCCAAAGAGGCTGCTTGGATTCTTTTTACATCAAGTATGTGTTGTCTGAGTATCACCCACATTGGCATCTCCTGGGAACTTGTTAGGAATGTAGAATTTAAGACTCCAAACCTTCTGAATTAGATTCTGATGGTGTTGTGCCCAGATCGTGATCCCCAGAGAGACCACCAAAGACGAGCATGCTGGAATGCAAAAGAAAGGTTTAATTCTGGATATCCAAAAGCAATACAAGCCTAGGCATGAACTTCATCCAATACATCCAATGCAGTGGAGGCTGGAGGAAGTGCCCACCTGTCTGCAAGCTCAGTTTTTAAAGGGAAAAGTCACAAGGTTACATCATTTAGGGCTGCTAGTATGGATACAATTCTGATTGGCTCGCTTCTAGGGACTTCTAGAAATTACTTCTAAGGGAGTGGTTGCCCACCACCATTTCTCATTGGCTGCCCTCATGTGGGGGCATTTCTGTGGTTAGTTACCCTGGAAACCAGGGAGAGGACATTCCATAGTCTGGCAGGCATTACCTCGTGACTATCTTGTGACTCTGTACTTTCACACTTCCTGGTTTCTGGACTCTGAACTGACTGGTTTCAGTAACTAGGCCTATTCCCAAAAGGAGAAATCTTAGTGAAGGGTTTACAACACGGTCGCATTAACCAGGCGAACACTTCCGCCTAGCCATTTCTGGATCAAGGCGTCTCTCGTAGCTAGGATACCCGGTGGGCCCGGACATCTCCGCCTAGCAAGTTCCGGGCCAAGGGGTCTCGCGTGATCAGGGTCCGTGACGTTACATGGTCACATAAGCACGCAACGTGACCATGTGATCTACGCACACGCGTAGAGTAGTGACGTGACCTGGCCACGCCCCCAGCCGGTTTTAAAAGTCGAGCGCCATGTTTTCCAGTCTCTCTTCACACACGTGTCTCTCCCACAGGCCTGCACACTCTCTATCCCTGTATTTCCAATAAACTCTTATAAGCAGATTCTGTCATGTTTCGTAACGTTTCCTTGCAGGGTAAGAACACAACGCAGCTAAATAACTAACACTTAGGCCTTAATTTTAGGGTGAAAGTATTTGGTCTTATTTCTAAGATGGCTCCTTTTGGTCTCACAATGGTAAACATTTTAAGATTCTCAAGGTGTTCTGTCAGTACACTAAATATCAGACACATTGGATAGATCATTGGTCTATAAAATTATTTTTAATAGAACTCACTTTTCAATAAAATAAACACTGGATATGTTTGCTACAAAATATGAGTATGGTAGAGTATCTCAGTAGTAAAACTTCCTTGTATTTAATAGAACCACCACAAAGAAGTGCTATCCTCCCAAGTCACAGATATGTATAGGATATCAGGGATGTTAGATTTCACTTCTGCCACAAATGCCTCACTCTTCATGCTCATGATAACTGGAACAGAAGTCATATACTTTGTTAATTGATCTAATCTGAAAAGATAAGTTTTTCATCTTTATTAGATGACTATTTGCAGATATGACCATTTCCATTTCTTATGTTCTATGGATTACTAAGGGCCTGGGGATTTCGCTACATCCAGCATGGGATATCTGAGGGAAAAAAGGCTACGTACACTATGCTCTTATGTCTGTTAGCTTTATTCCTCTAAGACAAAATTCTATCAATAAAGCTACAGCTCTGTCAGGCATTCAGGGAAGGAATAAATCTAGATACACCAAGCTCTTTGTCCATCTATTTTATTTCTCTGTGATGAAATCCTGTCTCCATAGCTTCAGTTCCCTCCCTGACACTCAGTTCCTCTTTGTCCCCTCATTTACTGTCCCCTCATAGTCCTGCTAACAACTAAGCTCTTACGCTTCCCACCTCATCTTGGTCCTCTGTTTCTTCTCCCTCCATCTCTACTTGCTTTCTACTCCTGGCTCAAGAGTTCTGCCTTACCATCTACATTACCTATGTGTTCTTCTCTTCTCCCTGTTCATGCCATTCTGTCAGCTCTACAGAAAATACCTGTTTCTTTCTTTCTCTGGCCACAGGGTTCCCTACTTCCTCAGGAATGTTGCTCCACCCTACCCTCCACCTAGATATGTAAAAATCTCTTTTGTTCTCAGTCATTGCTCTGGAGAGCCACTAGACCTCAAGGCAAGGGGATGGTCTGACCTTCTTTTGCACAAGAAACAAAGCTATGTGTCTCCAGCCAGCTTGTCTCCTAGGCTTAGCAGGGGAGTTAGTTACCTAGAAGTTCAGCAGGTCTGAGGAGCTGAACTGTTAGCCAATTGGTCTGGGAATATTTGAGCATGCAAAAATTTCATAGCAGAAGATGGCTGAAATATTAAAAGCTGTATAACACCAAATATTCATAATAAATACCTAGCCTTTTGATAGACCCTTGACCAGTCAAAGTATAGCTTTAATACATAGCTGAATCTCTATAATATATTCTTACAGCCCCCAAGAATGTTCTTAAGAGAGACTGCAGCAGCTCTCTCTTTAGGTTGGTGAATTTCAAGGAAGAATGAGAACTTGTTGTCATCTCTAGGTCCTAACCTGAATCACATGGAATTATGTAACTCCTGTGAAGATTTTCTTCATATATCAATGAAATAGAGTTAAGATTCAGACTCTTTTCAAGTGAGGAAATGCAAGTCCTGATATTTAAAACATTTTTTAAAGATTTATTTATATTACATGTACAAGCATTTTGTCTTCATGTATGTATGTCCACCATGTGTGTAAGAGCCATAGAAAGGCACATCCCCTGGAACTGGAATTATGGATGGTTATGACCTTCCCTGGAACACATCCCCTGGAACTGGAATTATGGATGGTTATGACCTGCCATGTGGGTGTTGAGAATCAAACCAAACCTACAAAAACAAGTACTTTTAACTGCTGAGAAATCTCTCAAGCACTTTAAGAAAGTTTGTGAAGAAAAATCTTTTTTTCACCCATTTTGTCCCTCCCTTACAGGGTATTTATTTGTGTAGATCAATTAGCCTAGTTCTCATGGAGAAGTTCTAGATTTAAACATGGGGCAAAGTGGGGGACATATTTATAATGAAATTTGTTACTGATTCCTTAAATTCAGGACAAAACTAGTAAAAATAATTGATGGATTCACAACAGGCCCCCACGTTTGGGCGTGTTTGCGCATGCCCAGTGGACCTGGCCACTTCCGCCTAGCCAGTTCCAGGTCAAAATAGCCATTTCCGGGTCAGGGTGTCTCCCGTGTCCAGGATTCTGTGACTTTGCCTGGTTGTGTAAGAGCACGAACACAGCCATATGATCTGCGCATGTGTGGAGTAGTTACATCAATCTGTGTATGCACCACCCAGCCTTTATAAGCCAGTGCCATATTCCCAGTTTCCTCTTCTTTTTCTTCTTCTTCTTTCCCACACACGTGTCTCTCCCACAGGCCTGAACACTCGTCTGACCCTTTTATCTTAATAAAACTCTTGTTACTGGATTCTGTTGTGGAACCAAAATAAGACCAAAATGCTTTCACCCTAAAATTAAGGCCTAAGATTTCTCCTTTTGGGAATAGGCCATTAGTTACTGAAACCAGTCAGTTCAGATTCCAGAAACCAGGAAGTGTAGAAGTTCAGAGTCACAAGATAGTCATGAGGTAATGCCTGCCAGACTATGGAATGTCCTCTCCCTGGTTTCCAGGGTAACTGGCCACAGAAATGCCCCCACCTGAGGGCAGCCAATGAGAAATGGTGGCGGGCAACCACTCCCTTAGAAGTAATTTCTAGAAGTCCCTAGAAGCGAGCCAATCAGAATTGTACCTGTACTAGCACCCCTAAATGGTGTAACCTTGTGACTTTTCCCTTTAAAAACTGAGCTTGCAGACAGGCGGGCACTTCCTCCAGCCTCCACTGCATTGGATGTATTGGACGAAGTCCCTGCCTAGGCTTGTATTGCTTTTGGATATCCAGAATTCAACCTTGCTTTTGCATTCCGGCATGCTCGTCTTTGGTGGTCTCTCTGGGGGTCACGATCTGGGCACAACATTTGGGGCCGTCTGGATCCCAGAGACCCCCGCCGGGACCCCTAAGAGCTCCGGAGGTCCATCTGCACCGATCGGTAAGAGCGCTCCGTTTTCTTGTCTTTGCTTTCCTTTTCTTATCCGAAGCCGGCGGTTGAATCTGACAGGCTCACCTTGGCGGACGCGCCTGTAAGGTGACCTGGAGGAGTTGAGAGATGTCTTGACCCCTCGTCAGGACGTGGGGGGGCCTCAGAGGACCCTCCTCCGTCAGAGGACTCCTGTGTGGAGTCCATCCGTTTAAGGGACCAGGAACCAATCTTAGAGTTCTGTGGCCCGTCTGTATGGTTTTTGGATCCGTGTACATCAACACGGGTTCCAGAGACCCTCTGTTGCACCCGGGAATCTGTTAATCTGTTAAGGCCTTGTCATTTCTTTATTGTCTGTTCTTGTGTTTGTTTTTGTTTCTCTCCCTTTGTTCATTAGCTTTCTAAACTAACCATGGGGACAACTCCATCTTCCCCTTGGATTTAACCCTTGCTCACTGGCAGACGTGTGAGACACGGCGAACAACAACAGTGTGAATGTCAGGAAGCGTAAGTGGGTGAGATTTTGCTCCACAGAGTGGCCAACTCTTAATGTTGGCTGGCCGGCGGAGGCACGTTTGATCTGGCCATTCTTCCTTTTTGTCTGCCTATCTTGTTTGTCAGTGTTATTTGTTATACCTTCATAAATGTATAAATGTGTGAGAACTGTGGCCACATGTGTGAGTGTTTTATGCCTGAGCTTGTGTGTGTATTGGGACTTGTGGGCCGATTGCCAGCCGAAGGGATGGAGACCCCTTCGGTGGTTGAACTGGCACAGACTAACCTAACATTGCTTCCTTGCTCTCTCTGACCAGAGCACAGGCAGCAGGCAGCAGAAAGCTTGCAATGAGTCCGGCAGGCATCGGCTGCACAGCTGCTACTTCAGGGACCCAGGGCACCGCTGAGAGGGCTAGGTGGCCCGTGAGCATCACGGGGCCTAGATGCAACAGGTTCAGGGCCCCAGCTCGCTCACAAAGCTGTGGAGTAGAGTCTTGGCTGCATGGGAACTAGGCATGGCTTTGTGCTAGATCAGGCTGTGAGCACTGTGGGGCCCAGATATGGCCGGCAGTTTCTGGCTGGGCTCCTGTGTGGACATGGGTGAACTGGCGAGAGCCAGCAGGAGCTCAAGGAGCTCAGTGTGGGGCTGGTGGAGAACTAACTGCCCCTCCAGGGTCACAGCTGAGGAGTGACCTACAGGTCTGTGGGCCCAGCCAGGGTGTGGAGTCACTTTCAGTCTGCTGTTCTCGTGTACTTGAGGGTCTGAGGTTAACAGCAATCTTTTGTCTCCATGGTGCACACTTTCCCCGTTCTCTTCCATGCTGTTGGGTGGGGCTCCAAGACCTGCCCTGAGGCTAAAATCTGATCAAGGTCTGGCTCCAAGAATGGAATGTCACCAACAGTTTCTTGTCTGCGGTACAGTGCTGATGCAAATTGAGAGTTATTCTGGTTATGGTGTATGCATGTATTTCTGTTCTTGTTTAATATTTGTAACTTTACAATATATTCTAGAGTACTGAGAGAAATCACAAGAAAGACTTTGGTAAGAGTTTCTGTTTTAAAGAAAAGAAAAAGCGCAATTTGTCTGGAGTAAATGTCTGAGGGATCAAAGGAACGGACTGAGGGTACATGGAAGGTTGTAGAAGGTCAGAGGGGATGTGATGTAAACTGTTTGTTAAGGTTTCTTATACCTGCAAATACTGAATTTAAAAGTTGATTCCGTTGGTTTTCATCTTAAGAATGGCTAATGATTCTGCAAACTGCTTATGTGTGTATGTATACAGGTATGTGACTTGAAAATGTAAGCAAGCTTTAACTGTATGTATGTATGTGTGTAACTTGGATCCAACTGTGTGTATGTGTGCAAGTAATTATTGTTTAGAAAAACGAGCTTTAAACAGCAACCACGTGGCTCCCTCCATCTTGGCTGGTGATCTCATGGCAGCCATGTGGCTGGCAGCCATCTTTTACTAAGGTTATAAAGATCTACTCGGGTTAACACCTAATACTTATGTCTTTACCAAGTGTTCAACAGCAAGTTTCTAGAAAATTTAAATAGATGGCAACATATGTTTAATAAATAAGGTATTTGATTAATATTAAAGCTGCACATCAATGCTTTTATTCACAGGAATATACCTTGCTCTGGCAGCAAACTTTGTAACATAAAGGAATCATAGGAAACAGCTGAGGTTTGCAAATGTATGGCAGGACTAGAGTTCCAAAAAGAGTCTAGTTGCAGTGGTGGAAGACATTTGAGAGATCTCAGTCTTTTAAGAACAGTTTTTATAGTTAAAAACCAATGGCTAAAAAATGTTTCTTCTTACCCAAGGTATGTACAGGCTTAAAATGTTGTATATTGATATTTTGTTTTGGTTTCTTTACTGAACCTGTATTTGATGCTAGAAGAGCTTCACTTAAAAGCATTGTTTTTAGGCTACTTTTGTAGACTGTTAGAGAACATAAATAGTCAGTCATAAGTAATCAAGTTTTTAATTGTAGTCAGGGTAAGTAAGTAAGTTTACTCATTTACTCAGTCTCTTGCATATGTTTTTAGGGTTGAGCTTGAAACAAGTAATTAGAAACAAAGTTTGTCTATTCAGATATACCTGGACAGCCCTCATACTTCAGAGATCTGCAGAATATGGCATTTAAATGTTGATCTAAAAGCTTACTATATCAGACAGGCTTCCAGATCCTAGCAATGACCCAAGGTCTCCAAAGAAGATTACGTAAGAGGCACCACAACATCTCTGCCTGATTATGACAACGCTGACCACAGGGCAAGATGCCCAATGCAACGCCTGCCGCCAGGACCCAGCCAGACTGTGGACAAGCAGTAGGACACTGGAATTGATTGCACCCTTTTGCCTGATCAAGGTCAGTCTTCCATGTGCCTATTCCACAGGAAAAATACTCTGCCTTATGGACCTGATGGCGGAAGAAGATTGATGCTGTTCTGACTGGTGCCTCCAACGCTGTGGAGACCTGGGTAGGGATTGTCCCTGTAATTTATAGGATTGGAAGCTTCTTGGTCTGCACTCAGATATAGTTTATCCTTCTCAGATCTCTAACAGTACTGATGGCCAGGCTAGCTCTAACTTTGTCAGCATGGCAGCATCAACTAGATCCTCTGCAAGGCTATAGCTTTCTTGTTAGCTCACTTTTAGGAAAATGTTCTAAGATATAAAAGTTTAAGTAAGTCATAAAGGTTCAGATATGAGTCTAAAATGAGATATGTTTCAGATTACTCTCCTGTTCTATGGTTCAGAGCTTAACATTTAGGAACCCGATGAGCTGGTAGAGCAATGACTACTTACTGTTCAGTCACAAGCTCAATATTTTAGATTTGTTTTAGATGTCATATTCAAATGTAACTTGTTGGGACTCAAAGGTATGAGTCCACTTCTGCTGTTTTACAAGATACCCATTACCTGCTTTGTCTACAATATGGATTTCAGTACAGATTGGTAATACTAATGTATCTAAAACTTTTATGTCATTTTGTAAGTAGGCCTCAAAGGATCAAAAGAGCCATAAAAACCTAGACCCATTTCACAGAGGTTGAAAGGACCCCAGATAAGTATTCCTAAAGATGGTATTTTTCCTCTCTCCTGGTCTTGGGACTACTGCTTTTCCCATTACTAAGGTATGGACCTAAGGGTTCCAAATAAGTTCATAAATTTTAACTTCTGTTCCTAGTTTAAATTTGTCTCAACAGATTTCTACTCAGCTGGCAGTCACCTCCAGGTTTCAGTTGCTGACTCCACTGCTCCAGACAACTGTGAGCTCCAGACTTGCTAAAAGCTGACGTGGACCAGCCCAGCTAACATGGTTCTTCCCTGTCCCTATGGGTCAGGCAGCTACATGCTTCTGACAAATGCCCCCTTGCCCAGTCTTTGACTAGCTTTTCAGCCTTTTGGGGCCCCCTGACATCGACGCCCCAATGCCAGCTTGAAGCAGTTCCAGAAGAGAACGTCACCCATGATCCCTGTTCAGAAAAGGCTGAAATGCTGGGTCAAAATGAAACTCCCTGGCATAGAGACAAGATGGCTAATACATGGCCATTATTAGAGAGGGATACTTAGGAGCTAACTGTCCAAAACCCATGATTGGGTTCCATTAGGCACATGAGAAGGGGGAAATGTGGAACCAAAATAAGACCAAAATGCTTTCACCCTAAAATTAAGGCCTAAGATTTCTCCTTTTGGAATAGGCCATTAGTTACTGAAACCAGTCAGTTCAGATTCCAGAAACCAGGAAGTGTAGAAGTTCAGAGTCACAAGATAGTCATGAGGTAATGCCTGCCAGACTATGGAATGTCCTCTCCCTGGTTTCCAGGGTAACTGGCCACAGAAATGCCCCCACCTGAGGGCAGCCAATGAGAAATGGTGGTGGGCAACCACTCCCTTAGAAGTAATTTCTAGAAGTCCCTAGAAGCGAGCCAATCAGAATTGTACCTGTACTAGCACCCCTAAATGGTGTAACCTTGTGACTTTTCCCTTTAAAAACTGAGCTTGCAGACAGGCGGGCGCTTCCTCCAGCCTCCACTGCGTTGGATGTATTGGACGAAGTCCCTGCCTAGGCTTGTATTGCTTTTGGATATCCAGAATTAAACCTTGCTTTTGCATTCCGGCATGCTCGTCTTTGGTGGTCTCTCTGGGGGTCACGATCTGGGCACAACACTGTCATGTTTCGTGACATTTCCTTGCAGGGTAAGAGCGCCGCTAAATAACTAACAATAATACTTACAAACTATGTCACACTTACAATTTTGATTAAGGAACTGGATTACAATAAAAATAGTTGAAAACAAAATTGCCAGACACAAATCTAAATTTTCACACACACACACACATACACACACACACACACACACACACACACACACACACACACACACAAACGATGCAAAATTTTAAGCAAAGCAAAATTAACTAGGCTTACTGTCTTACATAAGAACTTGACAGATTCATAATGGGGTATGAAAACTGAGAAAGTTAAGGCACAATACATATAGGTTTTTTTTTTTAACCTGAGCATAGGAATATCAACATGGCTCTTTTTGAGGCAGATTACTGTTGTTAATTAAGTATAGTTTATGGTAGAAATTCTTTAGACTGGAGGCACAAGGAGGAAAGGATTTTTAGGTTAACTTTAATGATGAAAGTGTTTGTTCATCTTGAAAGGCAATTTTAGTTGTTTTTTAGTCTTATCTTGTAAGATTGTGCGTTAGATTGTACTTAAGATTGTGGATTATTTTTTACTTGATGTAAGCATAGTTTCTCTGTATTATTTAGAATAGACATAGTATAATATGCCAAGTCTTAGGACTGTTCAAAAAAGATCCAGGAAATTAATTTGGTTTCATGTCTCAGATGCCAAAACAAAGAAAATTCTATTTAAATCTAATATTTATAAAAAATATGGATGAAGTAGTAACAGCTGGAAAAATACTACAAATAATGTCCATAACAGAACTGCAGGAGGAATAATTCCATAGAGGGAACTCAGAAAGCATATAGTAAATATGAGGAATAAACAAATATAAAATATGAATATATTTATATGTGTCAATGACATGGAAGATATGCTTGACTATATCCATGAAATATAATCAGGTGTCAAATCTCTGGAAAAACCAAGCTGTTTACTGTAGTAAAAGACAAGTACAAACTTGCCATTCCCTTCTCTCGGCTTCCTAAATCTCACTAGACATAAGCAAGGTTAGAAACAGTACTAGTGACTGAAAGCCATCCAGAACTAGAAGCAAAGAAACTGACCATCCACACTCTGCTCTGGTCTGGACTGATTGGGATGTGGTTCAAACTGATGAGTCATAAATTAGACATAATTTTTTAATGATGAAATTAATTTGAACATTTTCAACTTAAAGTTGATTGTAGAACTTCCAATTACATAGACCAATTAGAAAAGAATTGTGTCCCTCTACTAGAATTTTTATCAGGTAACAAAAGAATAAACAGTTCTAGAGAATTGATTTTGAATGGACAGTTGAGAGAAAAATTGGAATATGTTTTAATGACTTCTTGTGAGATAGCTTTCTTTACCAACATTTAATTACACAAAAATAGATAATAAATTACTAATATAGACACAAAATGTACAGCTAGCACAGCTCAAAGATGGGATAAACAGTATTTTAAACACTTTATTTTCTGCCTGCACAGTACAAAATACTGTGAAAATTGTTATTGTATTGCTTTATTTTTCATCTTTTGGTGTTCCATTAATTGTGCAGTTGTAAGGGTGATGGTTTTATGTTCAATTCATTTTGAATTTTGGATTCAGTAAGTCTCATAGCTACCTGAAATGGTAAGTCAGTTTTTATGGAACAGGAACATTGCTGACTTCTCTTAGGACATTCATTCTGTAATCATGACTATTATTTATTGAAAGGATTTCACAGAAATTTGACAGGAAAATGTCCATCTTTTCTGATGAAAGAATCATCCTATTTGCTTGAAAACTTACCAAAGAGAGAAGGTGTTGTCAGATATATTGAAATTTCACTGATACTTCTCTTTCAGGATAATTTAAAAATTTTAGTGAATTAGATTCTACTTATCAAAGTGTCCAGATACCAGAAGTTATATATGTGATAAACCATATTTCTCAGCTCCAAAGCCACCTAACACTGGAAAAGACACTAAAAAAATTACATGAGTAGTTTTCTTGAATCATTTGATTTGATTTTTTTCGGGGGGGGGGTGTTGAGACAGGGTTTCTCTGTGTAGCTTTGGAGCCTTTTCTGGAACTCACTCTGTAACCCAGGCTGGTCTCAAACTCACAGAGATCCACCTGCCTCTGCCTTCCAAGTGCTGGGATTAAAGGCATGTGCCACTGCTGCCTGGAAAACCATTTTCTTATTATTTAAATAACTCAATATTTAAGGCATGGATTTGATGTGTGTGAATGTATGCCCATGATAACCTCTAACTTCAGCAAATTGACACCAATATTTTACAAAAAGCAAAATTGATACATTTAATTTCTACTTTTATTGGCTTTGTCAGGTGTTGAAAAAGAAAACTTGACATGGAATAAAGTGTACTCTATCCAATTCAAATATGTAATATTGAAAAGATTCTACCATTTAATCTGGAAAAATCACATAGCTTCATGCACTGTATCCACAATCCACTGCAACTCATTGAAATCACATTTACTAGTGTAGTCACTGCTGAGGAGAGGCCAGGCTTTCCTCTGGGACATGATTTTGTGATTTTGAACAACTGGTAGACAAAAAAAGTGTCAAAGTCAGATATCAATCATTAGTACACCTCATTATTTCCATTTTTAAAAAGTATATTGTTAGCGAAAGGTCAAATATTTTCTTCAAGCACCACACAGGGTCATCTGCCACCCTCAAACGATATGTTCTGAACTTTAGAAAGCTTACAAGGGAGGCAAGGAACTTAAGAAACCTGACAGCATTATTGTGGTGGTAATCTAATTGTACTGAAATATTATTTTGATTGTATGTAATAAATAAAGTTGTCCGGGGGTCAGAGCTATTAGAGCCATAGCAAGAGTGTGGCGGTGGTGGCACACGCCTTTAATCCCATAAGATCTCTGTGTGTTCAGGGATATAGCCAGCATTGGAGACATATGCCTTTAAGACCTAGGGGGCTGTACATTCAGACAGTGACGAGGCAGTCATGTGTTTGGGTTTACAACCAATGAGAAGGCAGAACAACATACTATAAAAAAAACGAACCGACAGGAAGTAGGTCTCTTTCGCGAAGCTGGGACAGCAGGAGGAAGGGTGAGATTTTAGATCTGAGCTCTGACCTCTTGGCTTTCTCTTTTACATTGTTTCTGTGTTTCTTATTTAATAAGACAGTTGGTTACATCAACATCTGGCGCCCAACGTGACAAGAATCCATTAAAAACCGCTTGGCTTGATGGCAGGTCCGCTTTCCCGCAAGGGCGGCAGGCGGCGGAGGAAGCAGCAGGAAGCGGCCTGTGTCCTAGTCCGAGCCACCGGCTTCCTAGTCCGAGCTGCCGGTTTCCTAGTCTGAGCTGCCGGCTTCCTAGTCCGGGTGGCAGCTTCTAGCCCGGGCCTAGGTCTGTGAGCAGCTTGCTTAAAGCCGGTGCTACAAACAACTTAGACCTGCCCTGCCGAACAGGGCCCTGCCTGTAAAGCCAACGCACGTGGTCGGAGCTTAAGGAAGCCAGACCCAAGCCTTGACTCGGCACAAGAGGGAACACGTGGCTGCATTTAAACTTTAGCCAGCTACACTTTCTTGCTCTCTCTCTCTCTCTCTCTCTCTCTCTCTCTCTCTCTCTCTCTCTTTGGATTTACACCTGGGACACTAGGTGGCTGCTTTGAAAATCCCCTCGGATTTCTACTGTTCTACGCAGATTTGGTAAGTCATAACATATCAGATATTTTAAAGGAAACTATCTAAAAGAGAATTTTTTCCACATTAAAAAACAAATGGGTTTTATGTGTACATTGGAAGAAAATTGGTTTTTGTTCGAAATTTTAGGCAGTCTGACAATGGAACAACTATATAATATTAGTATTGGTGGAATTATGCACTGTATCACTATGCTAATCCACATTTTAATATTTAAAAAGATAGTCAATTTAAGTGCCAGGATAACAGCTTTAGAAGAACTTGTTAAACCTGTAAAAATTCAGACAGAAGAAATTAACAGTGAAGTTGTTTCAAGTCGGGATCATAAGGTTGCAGAAAGAAAGCCTGTTTTCACACAGTCACCCTTAATTTATCCTGTAACCGTACAGCAGATGCCTGATCAAATGGCTACACAAAATAATTGGGCTCCAATTGAAATGTTGGATTTAAAAAGGTTTAAGGAGGCAATAGTATCTTATGGCATGCATTCCTCATATGTAAAGCAAATGTTAAACTCTTGGTCAACATATAATAGGATAGTACCACAGGACTGGCGGGACCTTGCACAAGGTGTTCTGGAACCCAGCCAGAGACTTCAATTTCTGACTTGGTTTAAGGAGGAGGCTAAAAACATAGAAAAACAATGGAGGGATAAAGGAATACAAGTTTGCCAGGATCAGCTTATGGGCGAAGGCCAATATGCTTCAGCACAAGCACAATGTTTATATGATGTCCAAACCCTAATTTTATGTCGAACGGCAGCCTTGAATGCATGGGACAGAGTTGAGGAACCAGGAAAAAAATCTGAGTCATTTACAAAGGTGAGGCAAGGCCCAAAAGAGTCTTTTACAGATTTTTTACAAAGACTGGCTTCAGCAGTAAAGAGAATGGTCTCGGATTCAGAAGCTAGTAAGGCAATAATTGAATCTTTGGCCTTTGAGAATGCGAATGCAGCATGCAAAAGAATAATCAGGCCATTAAGGCAAGATCTGCACCTATAGAAGATTGGATTAGAGAAACAATTAATGTTGAAGCTGATGAGCATGATGATACATGGGTAGGAGAAGTAATTTCAAAAGGTTTGAGGAGTGTTAGATGTTTTGGATGTGGAAAGCAAGGACATTTGAAAAGGGACTGTAGACAGGTCATTCCCAGAAACAATGTTTCTTAAAGGAACAATGCAACAGAATGCCCCTTTCTTCTGGAGTATGCAGAAGGTGTGGTAAGGGAAAACACTGGACCAACGAATGTAGATCAACAATGGACAGACAGGGTAATTCTTTGCCTCAGTCTTCGGGAAACTCCCAGAGGGGCCTCAGGCAGGCCCCCAGTACAAATCCAGTTCAAACTTTTCCTGCAGCCATAGAGGAAATGCCTGCTCTGGAGAGCGATTAAATAACCAAATGCCTATTGGAATAAATCATGCTGGTCAGGATGATGAAACAGAGAGAATAGAAAATTCAGGAGAAAACATAAAGAAAATTTTTTGGCAAACTTCTATTAATGAACAAAGACCAAAATTAACAATAAAAATAAATGGTGTTTTGTTGTCTGGTCTGGTAGACACAGGTGCGGACGTTACCATAATTGCACCAGAATTTTGGCATCCAACTTGGCCTCTTCAGGAGGTAAACGTTCAACTGTTAGGAATTGGGACATTATCTCAGGTGAAACAGAGTGCAAGATGGCTCGAATGTATAGGTCCAGAAGGACAGAGAGGAAAATTAAAACCATATGTGGCTAACATAACTATGAACCTGTGGGGTTGAGACTTGTTGCAACAATGGAATACTCAGATTAACATCCCTCCAATCTCAGAAACAAATCATAAACTAGCACATGTTACTGAGAGAAATATTAGAAGATATTGTTCTAATGAGTGGTCACCAGCCATCCATATTATACAAGAACAGGGCACAATAACTGATGATCTTCCAAAGACACCAACAGCTCTACCTTTAAAATGGTTAACAGACAAGCCTGTATGGGTCCAGCAATGGCCTTTAACAACAGAGAAACTCCAGGCTTTAGAAGAGCTGGTAGAAGAACAGTTAAATGCTCAGCATATTGAAGAATCAACCAGCCCTTGGAATTCTCCTGTATTTGTTATTAAAAAGAAATCTGGTAAATGGAGAATGGTAACAGACCTTAGAGCAATTAACAAAGTAATTCAGCCAATGGGCTCTCTACAATCTGGGATGCCTTTGCCTACTCTGTTACCAAAAGGATGGCCTCTCATAGTTATTGATTTAAAAGACTGTTTCTTTTCAATACCCTTACAAGAAAAAGACAGAGAAAGATTTGCTTTTACAGTGCCTACTTATAATAATTCTCAACCGGTTAAAAGATTTCAATGGAGGGTCCTCCCTCAGGGAATGTTGAATAGCCCAACTCTGTGCCAATACTTTGTACAACAGCCATTGGAAGTGATACGTAAAAAATTTCCTAAATCTATAATTTATCATTATATGGACGATATTTTACTAGCTGACTCAAATGCAGATACTTTAGAAATAATGTTTGAAGAAGTAAAGAAAATTTTGCCTTGCTGGGGATTACAAATTGTTCCTGAAAAGATACAAAGAGGAGATTCTATTAATTATTTAGGATATAAAAAAAAGAACTACAAAAAATTAGACCCCAAAAGGTGCAAATTCGGAGAGATAGACTACAGACTATTAATGACTTTCAAAGATTATTTGGAGACATTTCTCATCTAAGAACTATTGTTGGGGTAAAAAATGATGAACTGACTAATTTGTTCAGAACCTTACAAGGTGACAAGGACTTAAATAGTCCAAGAGAATTATCACCTGAAGCTGAGAAAGAATTGGCCTTGGTAGAAAAGAAAGTACATGAAGGGCACGTGGATCACATTGATCCAAAGCTGGATTGCATTTTGGTTATTTTACCTTCTAGGCGTTCTCCTACTGGAATATTAATGCAGAGGGAAGATATTATATTGGAATGGATATTTTTACCAAATAAACCAAATAAAAAATTAAAAACTTATGTGGAAAAAATCTCTGACTTGATTTACAAAGGAAAACTGAGACTTCGTCAATTAGCAGGCATAGACCCAGCAGAAATTGTCGTACCATTAACTAAGGAGGACATTGAAAAATTATAGACAGAAAGTGAAACTTGGCAAAGAGCTTGCAGTAATTTTTTGGGAGAAATTAACAGCAAATATCCCAAAAGTAATAGAATTGATCTTATAAAGAGAGCTGATTGGATCTTGCCTCAAATTGTACAGCAAAAACCCATATGTGGAGTTCATACATTTTATACAGATGCCAACAAAGAAGGAAAGGCAGGTTACAAATCAGAAAATTTAAGTAAAGTGGTTCAAAGTCCGTATAATCCAGTTCAAAAATCAGAATTGTATGCTATTCTGTTGGTATTAATGGATTTTTCAGAACCTCTCAACATAGTAACTGACTCTCAGTATGCTGAAAGAGTGGTGTTACATATTGAGACTGCAGAATTTATCCCTGATGCTTCAGAATTAACTTCACTATTTATTCAATTACAAGATACAATCAGGAAAAGGAATCATCCTTTATATATAACTCACATTCGATCCCATACTGGTCTGCCAGGCCCTCTAGCACAAGGCAATGATGAGATTGATAAATTATTGATAGGAAATGTGCTGGAGGCCTCAGAATTTCATAAAAAACATCACGTTAATAGTAAAGGTATAAAAAAGGATTTTTCCATAACCTGGCAACAAGCCAAAGAAATAGTAAAGAAATGTCCTACTTGTTCCTTCTACAATCAAACGCCATTACCAGCAGGATGTAACCCAAAGGGTACTCAGAGATATGAAATCTGGCAGATGGATGCGTTTCACTTTGCAGAATTTGGAAAATTGAAATATGTACACCACACTATCGATACTTATTCAGGATTTCAATGGGCAACTGCTTTGAGTTCTGAAAAAGCTGATTCTGTAATCACTCATTTGCTAGAAGTTATGGCCATCATGGGTATACCTGCACAAATCAAAACTGACAATGCTCCATCATATGTCTCTGTTAAAATGAAACAGTTTTTTGCTTATTACAACATAAAGCATATTACAGGCATACCACATAATCCTACAGGTCAAGCAGTTATAGAAAGATCAAACAGAACTCTAAAGGATATGCTAAATAAACAGAAATGGGTAACAAAAACCCCCAGAAATAGACTGCATAATGCTCTTCTAACTTTGAATTTTCTGAATGCCAATGAGAAAGGAACAACAGCTGCAGAGAGACATTGGATAATAGAAAAAACTACAGAATTAAATCAGCCTATATACTTTAAGGATGTGTTGACCTCAGAATGGAAACCAGGGTATGTATTACATTGGGGACGAGGTTTTGCTTTTGTTTCTACAGGAGAAGATAAGCTGTGGGTACCATCAAAATTGATAAAGGTTCGATTTGAACAAGAGAGACCTCTTAATTGAGGAGGTGATAGTTCATCAACCAGCATGAACATCCAATTTAAACTAACTTGTATCAATAACACATGCCTTTTCATTTAATCAGATAATAACTTGTCAAAAGGAAACATCCCCAAAATTAGTCTTGGGGAAAGGTTTTTGTTTTTGTCTTGTAGGAGAATGAAGGTTAAGGAATTTGAAGAACACTGGACAAATGAGACAACTGAAGAAAAGGGACAAATCATCTATCCCAAGAAACAGAGTGAAACGGTGTATGGGTATATATTATCTAAAAAATTTTTATGTCTTCCTAAATGTTTGTTTCTGCTTTTCTCTAAAGATTTAACACTATTGGTTTTCTAATAGTCCCAGTTCAATTAAAATTTAAAGCTGACTTTGGAGTTGGAGAATGGCTCTCTCCTTCTTTAAACTCAAGCATGTTGTTAAAAGGAAAATGCAAACTCCCTGTATCATGCCACAATAAGAGCCATCTTCTGCTATGGTACAGGACAAAAGCAAAATTAATTAAGGGACTATTCTATTACTAATCTCAACTCTTTGATTCTATTCTGATTCTTTAAACTTTTCTCAAAGTATAAATTTTATATCAAAATTTACAAGATTAATATATATATACATTTTAAACTTTGTTAAGATATGAATGGTCACATAGAGTACTAACTAATTCTAGAAAAAAGGCTAGCTGCATATATATGTTTTTGTGTTTGAGTCTCTTATCAGTTTTCTGCAGGAAATCACGGCCAGGCCTAACATCAACTGAAGTCTCCAGAAAGAAGATGGGGCCCCACAACAACAACAATTCCACGTGGACAATAATAATATCATTAAGCTGACAAACATCATCCATAGATCAGCTTTGAACTATAAGGTGCTCAGAGCAATTTTGAGATGACTAGCTGAGATGATCCAGTCTCAAAGACTACTTGAATAAGGACTTGAGATAAACCCTGAACTTTGGCATTATACACAGGCTGGATAATGAAGGATATTATCTTTCCTAGAATTTGACAATTAACCTAAAATTTTTCTTTCAGGATAAAGAAAACTTCGCCCATACCCAGCAGGAAGCAATTTTAAGAATACGACGCCCACATTCCCAAAGAGGTGGTGTGGGGGGGTGGTTTTTTGGTCTTTTTAATGGGTTTTGGGTCTGGGATAATTTTCAGTATTTAGGGGGGTTGGTTACAAGTTATTGTCAAGGGTTAGGAAAAAGGCTAAGCAAAGGAGATTAGATTTAAGGTTCTTATTAAAAAAAAGAAGAAAGAAAAAGAAAGAAAGAAAGAAAAAAAAAAAAAAAAGAAAGAAAGAAAAGAAAAAGACAATTACTAGTTTTAAATACTTTACATTGGATTGAATTGTTTTATATTGTATACAAATTTGAAACTGATATTGTTAGAAAATGCTATATGTATATTTCTAATTGTATTTATACCATTCATTTAACAATGTAATGCAAATTTCTGATCCTTGAATGTTATTATTATCAACTATTAGGATATAAAGAAATGAAAGCTAGTAGTTAGACATTATCATAGAACTTGTAGTCATATTAGATATGTTTTAAAAATTGAGCAGAGATGTTTTAGACAGGTCATCTTCAAACCCTTCAGAGATCTACAGAATATGGCATTTAAAATGTTTTAATAACTTAGAAAATTTTTCTTTTTTGAGACATGTCGGCTCCTGGCAGTACCAATCTACTTTAGAGAAAATATGGGCATTGAAGAAACTGCATATGGAGTCAACTTTCCTTGTGGCAAAAGTTAGCCACTGGACAACAAAGTATCCTCGAATCAACAGGACAAAATGGACAGACAGATCACGAAACAAGGGACTACTGATTCTTGCCAAAACAAGTGTGGTTATGGCTTTATCAAAAGGCATCTTCTGAGGCCAGGACAATATGGCCCCATCCCTGAAGTGGCCTTCGCATCCAGAAAAGGTACAGTGCCCTTTTCTTCGAAGGCAGCTTAACAGGCAGAGGGCCGATGGATTCTGTTGTACAATGGAACAGCAGCTGAAAGCTCATGCCTCTCAAAAGTAGACTGGCATTTAATAGAGGGATGTGGAGAAGAAGGGGATGCTGAGATGAAGCCATATATACACAGCCAAGAAGAATGGACAGCTGAATTTAAAAACTGTCAACAATTTCCAGAATTTAAAATCCTGAATCATGACAGGACACTAGTGGAATTCAGGTGTTTCTGGTACGTGGACTGCTCTCACCCAATGTGAGGTTGAACTGTTGACCTTGTGTACATCCTACATCACAAATGAGTCTGTCAGATACACTAAGCCTATAGGCTGAAGATGATGCCCCAACACTGCGGAGAAACCTCAGGTGACTGCCCAGGCAGCTGGCTGTTTCTGTCAGCTCACAAAATTTTTTGGAAGTTGCTTGCATGCACTTCCTGTTTTTATTTTTGTTAGCTAATATTATTCCCTTCTTGGGTCTCTGAGGGAGTTGAAGATTAGTTAGTTATGGTTGAAGATTAGTTAGTTATAGTTGAAAATTAATTAGGATAGAAAGTGCATTAGATACATCTTGGAATTACAAAATAGGATAGATAATGGAATTATTTTCTCTGATTTGTCAAAAACCTGTTTAGGTATTTATTTCTTGTATATATTGTATATAGTTATTGTACTTTTGTATATAGTTTTTATTTTGTTAGTTATAACCTTTTGCTTTTTTTTCTTTTTATTAAAATAGAAAAGGGAAATGTGGTGGTAATCTAATTGTACTGAAATATTATTTTGATTGTATGTTAATAAATAAAGTTGTCCGGGGGTCAGAGCTATTAGAGCCATAGCAAGAGTGTGGCGGTGGTGGCACACGCCTTTAATCCCATAAGATCTCTGTGTGTTCAGGGATATAGCCAGCATTGGAGACATATGCCTTTAAGACCTAGGGGGCTGTACATTCAGACAGTGACGAGGCAGTCATGTGTTTGGGTTTACAACCAATGAGAAGGCAGAACAACATAGTATAAAAAAACGAACTGACAGGAAGTAGGTCTCTTTCGCGAAGCTGGGACAGCAGGAGGAAGGGTGAGATTTTAGATCTGAGCTCTGACCTCTTGGCTTTCTCTTTTACATTGTTTCTGTGTTTCTTATTTAATAAGATGGTTGGTTACATCAACACATTATCCTGCCTGATCCCTGGGGCTTGGCTCTACCTATTCTCAGCTTTCATGTCCACAAGAATCTCCTCTGTACTTGGCTATCAGACCCTGGATGCAGCTGTCAGCAGACATTGTTTCATCCTTAGGAAACATCAGAACTCTAGCCTGGCTGGTGATTTGATGTCGACATTGCAATACTAGTTTTCCTCAACAAAGATCTAACAACTTCAGTAGACTAGAAACGATCTCATGTAAAGGTAGTGAACAACACTAAGACTCATCACTATATGATATACAAATTCTAAATTGTTCTTACAAGAGATTGAAGTCTGTATTAAACTCTGAAGTGTCCAATAGAATAGCACTATCTCAATGGAGCTCACTAAGTGGTTCTTAGAATTTAACATTTTAAACACCAATAAGAACCAATAATCAGGCACTAATTTAGTCATTAGTGGACTGCTTTTACAGTGCCAATGAATAATGTTGAATGAACACAATAAGTAAATGAAGTTACACCACAGAACTGCATATGCATTCTTGCCAGCTTGCACTTTTTGAGACCATTCCATTCTTTTTCTAATATCTTGATCATTCTGACTCTCATAATGGAGTGCATTTTCAGAGAAAATCTTACCACCTTATTTCACTTCACATATGAGATTTTGCCTCTTCAAAAATAAAGCCTGTGGGGTTGATGAGATAGTCTATCTAGTAGATAAAGGTGCTTGCACCAAGCCTGAGGATCTGAGTTTAATCCCCAGAATCATCAAAATAGAAAGAACTGACTCCTGCAAGTTATTCTTTGACCCCTAAACAAGTGCCACAATGTATGTGCTTTTTCTCAAGTAAATAAATAAATAGTTTTTTTTTCTTTAAGAAATAGGGCCTCCACATTTCCTTAAGCTGCTATACTGTAGAAAAGGGTTTCTCAACCCCATTGGCAATATTGACACTGAGAGCCAGTTAACTCTTGCTGTGGGTAGCTGTATTGCAGGCTATAGGATATATTTTTGGTAGTAGTATTTACAGCTTTTACCCACCAAATACCTCTTTGCAGACTTTCAGGTGGAACAACCAAGGTACTGCTTGATGCTTATGAATAAAAATAATTTCTATTTCATAAAAATGAATGTAATTCTATATAATTATAGAGCATGCCAACACAGCTAATTACCAAAAGAAAGGAATGAATGCTACATAAATTAGGAATGTGTTTTTCATAAATGCTATATCCATGTTGTGCTTTGAAACTTACACTGTGTTGTACATATACAATGAGACTTCCATAAAAGGTAGTTGTTGTTCTATGCTCCACCATCCCTTTTTATTTCACCCACCCCTCTCTTCATTTCTAAGGCTATAAATGCCCTTGCTTACTTACCGGGACAAGGTCACCTGATAGAGCTTCAAGGAATGAAGTCAGGCCCCTTGGGGTGGGAGTGCATAGCAAGACTGAAGGTGTTACAATGTGAGAGCAATCAGACTTTATACCTTTATCAGAAATAGAATTTGATGGTAATTGCCAGCATCAATAATGTTGTAATTGCAGGTATACAATGAAGCTTGCAAACTATACAGGGTACCCATGATTAATGTCTAAGACCAATTGTCCTGTTGAGCTTCCACGCTTCCTTGACTACTAAGGGAGCATATAAAGAAACATAAAGTGACCTGAACACTGCCTGAAGGAGCACGTTGTTTCTCAGGAACTGGAGGGCACATTGTGCCCCAGGAGCCAGGGATTCTCACCTGAAAAACCAATGATGTGTGCCTCTCAAGGCAACTAGGCCAGGTTAACTCCATGATTTCCTGCATAAGGGCTGACTGGTTGTGCTGTGTGTCTGGCACAGAGCAACTGCCAAGGGTAAAAAATCATTTATGAGTAGTGAGTCTCACATTCTAACGTACATAATTATTACCTTTAGACTCTCATTTAAAAGCAGATTCTGACCATCATTTTCTGGATGCAGGCCTGGTATTTTGTATCTGTAACTCCCATGTAACACTAGCTCTATCTTATTAGTAAACTAGTAAGCAGGAAGCAGCCAACCCTGATATAAGCACACTGAATCAGAGAACCTGCACTTTGTTAAGTACCTAAAGCTCTTTATAGTCAATAAAACATACAAAAATTTAAAATGAGTTCAAAAGTTTTTATTTGTGAAGGATATTTAGCATGAGATTTATAGTCCTAATGATTGTTAGTATAGAATACATAAGTATTATTATTTTCTATTAAAAATATTTTTTCATATAATGTATTCTGATCATTGTTTCCCCTCCCTCGTCTCCTCAGAGATATTCCCCACCTCTCCACCCATCCAACTCTGTACCTTCTTTTTCTCTATTTTTAGAAAACAAAGAAGCAAATAATGAAGCATTCAAATCAGAATTGAACAACAAAAAACAGAAAAGAGCAGAAAAAGCATGAGAAACACACACACACACACACACATACACACACATACACACTGAAAAATCAGAAGGCAAAATATATAAACAAAAAACTGGTAAGTTAAAAAAAATTCTCAAAGTATTATGAGGCAAAAAAAATCTACAAAAAAACCATTGAGTTCATTGAGTTGTTGGTCAACTCCTCCTGGACAGCCTTAACTGTGGTTTGTATACACAGTGAGACTTCATTGGAGAAAACCAGTTTTTCCTTTGCAGGCAGTTATTAATTGAAGATAGCTCCTGGGTTAAGGGTGTAGGCTTGTGTCTACTTCCAGTCTCAGCACTGGGAGGCCATCTGGCTCAGACCTGTGCAGCCCATGTAGGCCCTCTGCATGCTGCCACAGTCTCTATGAGTTCAAATGTGTGTCAGTTCTGTTATATCTGGAAGGCCTTGTTTCCTTGGTGTCTTCCATCTCCATTGTTTCTTGGTAATCTTTCTGCTTCTTCTTCTGCTGAATTCCCTGGGCCCTGAAGGGAAGGATTTGATGAAGATATCCCATTTATGACTGAGTGTTCCAAGATCTCTCTCTCTCTTTGCACGGGAATACATAACTATGGAGTGTAGGCAGAATGCTATGTAGCAAGTATCTAAAGCACATCCCTCTTGATTATCAGAAACTTTATATCTATGGGATAATGATATCTTCCTTTCCATAGCTTATGATAATCACCATTCAAATCTTGGAGTTTATGAATCTACTTTATATATATATATATATATATATATATATATATATATATATATATATTTGGTTTTTTGAGACAGGGTTTCTCTGTGTAGCTTTGCGCCTTTCCTGGAACTCGCTTTGGAGACCAGGCTGGCCTCGAACTCACAGAGATCCGCCTGCCTCTGCCTCCCGAGTGCTGGGATTAAAGGCGTGCGCCACCACCGCCCGGC
Organism: Peromyscus leucopus; assembly: GCF_004664715.2. Classification (NCBI taxonomy): domain Eukaryota; kingdom Metazoa; phylum Chordata; class Mammalia; order Rodentia; family Cricetidae; genus Peromyscus; species Peromyscus leucopus. The sequence goes on from NC_051083.1 coordinate 40,874,313, forward strand.
TACTTTATATATTTCAAGTATAGATTTAGATAATATTTAATTATGGAAATATCTAAAGTATAGAAATAGCCATCCTTCCAGTCTACTTTCATCTCCTAAGGATTCAGCTTCTTGGTGCATACTCAGGGTCCCAGTGGTTCTTTCCCACTGTCCCTTTCAGCTTTTTCTCCAAGCCTATCTCTATTCCTTTGTGACATTCACCAATCGAGAACCATTGTCTAACAGAGACCCCAGCTGTAACGTTAGACTGGCATTTGGGTAGGCAACCATTTTTAACAGCTGTTAGAACATATATGCAAAAATTCTCAATAAAATACTTGATAACTGAATTGCAGGACAAACAAAACTTTATCCACTATGATTAAATTGGCTTCATCCAAGATATACAGGTGTGGTTCAATAAGTAAATCAATAAAGGTAATCCACTACATAATTGATTGAGGAATAAAACCACAAGATACACTAGATATAAAAAAAAGTCTATGACAAAATCCAATATCATTTCATGATAAAGGTTCCAGAGAAGCTATGAATACAAAGGATATACCTCAGTGTAATAAAGGCAATTTTACACAAGTCCATAGCCAACATCAACTTAAATGGAGAGAAATTCAAGAAGCATTTCCACTAAAATCAGGAATATGACAAGGATGTCCACTCTTTCCATATCTATTCAATATAGTACTTAAGGTCTTAGGTAAAGCAATAGTATAAATGAAGAATACCAAAGGGATACAAATAGGAAAGGAAGAAGTCAAATTGTCTTTACTTGCAGATAATAGGATTTTATATATAAAAGACCCTAAAATCTCCATCTCAAAATATATACAGCTGATAAATACTTTCAGCAAAGCAGCAGGATACAAAATTTACATGAAAAAAAAATCAGTAGCTTTCCTAAATACAAATGATGAACATACGAGACAGAAATCAAGGAAACAGTACCTTTAATACCAGCATCCCCCCCAAAAAAATCCCATGTTAGTTCTAATCCAAGAAATTAAAAGACTTGAATAATAAAAATTTTTAGACATTGAAGAAAAATTGCAAAGACACTAGGAGATGGGAAGATCTCATAAGCTCATGGATTGATATGATTAGTATTGTGGAAATTGCCATCCTACCAAAAGCAATCTACAGAGTCTGCAATCTCCATCAAAATTCCATCAAGTCTTTCATAGAACTTGAAAGGACAATTTTCAGCTTCATATGAAAAGAACCCCCACACCCAGAAACCTAAAACAATCTTGAATAATAAAAGAATTGTTAGAGGTAGCAATATTCCAGATTTCAAGTTGAATTACAGAACTATAGTAAAAAATGCATAGTATTGATATAAAAATCAGATACATTGATCACTGGAATAGAATTGAAGACCCAGACATAATTCCATCCAAATATGGGCACCTATTTTTTTTTTACAAAGAAGCCAAAAGTATGCTTTACAGAAAACACTGAATCTTTAACAAATGGTACTGTTCAAACTAGTTGGTTGCATGTAGAAGAACAAAAATAGATTTTCTTTTGTTGTCCTGTACCACACTCAACTCCAAACAGATCAGAGACTTCAGCATAAGACCAGATGCCCTGAATCTGATAGAAAAGAAAGTAGAGAATAAGACTGACATTGGTTCAGGAAAGGACTTTCTGAACATAGACATTAAAGTCAGCAATTAATAAACGGGACCTCCACAGATTCAACTCACCTGGGCTATTAGGAGCTCACAGAGACTGAACACAACCAGGGAGCCTTCATAGGACTGACCTAGGCCCTCTGCATATGTGTTATAGTTGTTTAACTTCGTCTTTGTGTGGGATGCCTAACAGTGAGAGCAGGAGCTGTCTCTGACTCTCTTGCAGGCTTTTGGGACCCTTTCCTTCTACTGGGTTGCCTTGTCCAGCCTTAATACAAGGGGAAGTACCTCATCTCACTGCAGTTTGATATAGCATGGCTGGTTGGCATCCATGAGAGGCCTGCATTTTCTGAAGAGAAACAGAGGAGGAGGAGGAGGAGGAGTGGATGTGTGTTGGGGGTTAAGTGGCAGGGAGGGACTGGGAGGAGAAGAGAACAGTGTCAAACTCTGGGTTGTGACCTCTCTGAGGGTCGAATGACACTTTTACCGGGATCACATATCAGATATCCTGCACATCAGATTTTACATTATGATTACATTTGCTATACAGTAGCAAAATTACAGTTATGAAGTAGCAATGAAATAATTTTCTGGTTGGCGGTCATCACAGCATGAGGAACTGTATGAAATGGTCACAGCATTAGGAAGGTTGAGGACCACTGTTCTATTACAACATGAAATATTAAAAGCACGTTTCCTTTTATAGTTGTACTTCATCACTCATTGTTTATCCCTCTCCCTAGTTTCTTTTGGTGGTGATTCTACTCTCTACCAATATGTGACCAGCTCTTTTCTTTGCTGCACTTGAAAACCGACTTTATGTTTCAATGCTTAGCTTATTTTACTTTATATAATGTCAATTTTAAATCATGATTACTGAAATGGACAGTGTTTTCTTCCTTCTCACAGCTGAGTAATCTCAGAGTGTATATATCCCGCATTATTTTTAGCATTTGTCATTTATAGGTATTTTCTTGACTATTTTCTGCAACCAATGCTGCTGTAAACATGGTAGAGCAGTTTCCCCTTGATATAATGATTTCAGTTCCTTTAGATAGAAACACAACCAGTAGTGAGGTTTTGGATCATATGGTATATCCATTTTCAGAGGTTTGGTTTTGAAGAATCTACAAATCACTTTCCATACTGATTTTACCATTTTACATGTCTACTGATACTGTATAAGAGTCTACTTTTCTCCTTGTGCTCATCAACAGTTCTTATGTTTTGTCTTATTTATAGTAGCCATTTTCACTGTGGCTGAAAGATTGTGATTTTATTTGTCTTTTCCTCATTATTAGTGAAATGACGATTTTTTCCTATACCTTGTAGTTTGTATGTTTTCTTTTGAAAGATGCCTATTGAGACTATTTACTCAACTTTTAACTGAATTTACTTTTGCTTTTGTGTTGTTTAAGAATTAAAAATACATTGTGAATATCAAAAGAATAATTTAAAAAACCTTCCTCCCATCTGTGTAGATTGTGTCTTCATCTAAAGCCATACTACCCTGAATGTGTCCTATGTCATTTGTATGTTGTTTTCTTTTATTTTCTGAAGTTTCTTAGTATAGTGTCCTGTTTCTTTAGTTTCAATTTTGCTTCTCATGTTTTAAGAGATTTATTAAAATCCCTTTTGCTTATTACTATATCTTGAAGCATTTCCACACTTTCTTTTGACAATTTCATGCTTTGATATTTCACATGAACATCTTGAAGACAATTTGCAGTGACACACACCTTTAATACCAGCATTCAGGAGGCAAAACATGCTCTACATGGGAAGTTCCAGTAAATGTCTGCTGTGAGCCTCATCTGTGTCAGAAGATATGAAAGATCAAAATGTCAAGAGTACTTCTTCAGAAGCTTGTATATGATTTAAAAATAACTCTGTATTGTATTACAGATATCCTGTGTGTTTGATCTCTGCACATCTCCTTAAACTTAATGATCATGGAGGTGCTTTGGAAGAATTAACTATCATGCTTTGAAAAACCATGACCGATGCTGTATACAATGATACACAGTGAACTTGTCTGTTTCCCTTTTAAAGAGACAACTACTCAGTGTAAAGTGGCCCATTGCTTCTGCACTGTGGTAGACTCCTATTTTGAGCTATAGCAAAATCATTATCTTACCATATGAAGCTGAAAACCAATCATCGCTCACTTTCACCACATGAATTAAGGCATGGTGGTATACCCAGTACCCTAAAATTTGAGATGCTGATATATGAGCTTCTAGATTTTGAGGCCATTTCAGGGGAGGGTAGAAAGATCCAGGACAGCCTTGCTACAAAATGAAACCTCATCTCATAAACAAATAATCTGGCCTATAACTCAAAAGTTCTAAACTAAATTATAGCTATAGTATTCTTTCAGGTAAGTTAGTATGTACTAAAATCTGTTATTTAAAATATCTTAACTGGTGCACATGGAATAATGGCCCTGACTGAACTTGTAAGAATATACATTAGAGGCTTGTTAGAATTCATTACTAGCTGGGCAATGGTGACACACGCCTTTAATCCCAGCACTCAGGGAGACAAAGGAAGATGGATCTCTGTGAGTTCGAGGTCAGCCTGGTCTACAGAGTGAGTTCCAGAACAGCCAGGGCTACACAGAGAAACCCTGTCTCAAAAAACCAACTCTTCCCCCAAAGAATTTACTGACTAGCTTTTTAAATGGGGAAAGAAAGAGAGGGGGAAGAGAGAGGAGAGAGAGAGAGAGAGAGAGAGAGAGAGAGAGAGAGAGAGAGAGAGAGAGAGAGAACCTACCAAATTGATTTATATATTTTATATATTGGGAAAAAGTGAAAAGTATGTTCCTTTATTCAAACTCCCTAACAGAGTTTTGGAAATAACAATTAGGAAAATTGCTGTGCCTACACGGCAATTGGGCCCAAAACCTGGCAAGGGAAGTAGAGATGAACACAGCACACACCAGTCAAGTTGCAAGCATCAGGACCCTTTTATTCTTTCTTCCCCATCTTATATACCCTTTCAGGAGGGACAAACAAAATTGTTTATCAAGCACCCAGGGTCAAGGAACAGTCAGCATGCCCCAGGAAGCCACAGCTGCCAAACCACGAGATATACCAAACAGCAAAACATCCACAGAACAGCCTGACCTCAGCGCACTCAGAACAGGGGAGGTGGGGGCAATCTTAGAGGGGTCAAAGCCATTCTGATCCTTACATAGCATACAACATTCCAATAATTTTAAATGAAGTAAATTTATTCCATCAGTACAGTAGTAACTGATATCTGTGATTTGAAAATTTTGAGTATGATTTTGGAAATTTCAATTTCATTCGCTCTCTCAACACTGGTATCAGTATCTATTAAGTTGCTACTATGCTCTGACACTTACAGTCAAATTTGCTCTTCTTTTCATAAATTTAAGAAAATTAATAGAGACAATATTTGCCAAGTATTGCTCTCACTGAAGCATCAATTAAGCTTTAAAAGTAGGCTGGGTGGTGGTGCATGCCTTTATCCCATCACTCTCTGGAAGCAGAGCCAGGTGAATCTCTGTGAGTTCAAGGCCAGCCTGGTCTATAGAGCAAGATCCAGGACAGGCACTGAAACTACACAGAGAAACCCTGTCTCGAAAAACCAAAAAAAAAAAAAAAAAAAAAAGCTTTGAAAGTAAAAATGCACAATAATGAAAACTGTGACAGAAATAATTTTTTCAGTATTCTTTTATTTTATGTGTAAGGGTGTTTTTGATTGCTTCCATGTCTGTGCATTATGTGCCTGCTGCTCTCAGAGGTCAGAAGACATATCAGATCCTCTGGGGTTGGAGTTATAGACAGTGTGAGGTGCTGGGAATTGAACCTAGGTCCTCTAGAAGAGCATCCAGTGCTCTTAACATCTGAGTTATCTCTTCAACCACTCACTAATTTCTTTCTTGTGCATATTGTATACAAATATGTACATGAAATAAGGTAATTTCACATACTTCTGTCATCTGCTATAATACAATCATTCTCAACTTGAGATTCCTTTCACCTGAGAAAGTTTATATAACCTTAAGTATATAGGTAACAAATCAAATGGTTACTGACTCACAGGGACATTTTAAAACAATTCTTAAATTTCTATATAATTTCACCATTTATTAAAGATGAAAACAAATTTTTACATTAACTATGATGGATGTACTTGTTTATTTTTATATGAATGATTAAATCTTTCTTGATTGAACACTTGATTTTGGAAAACAGTATATTCAACATCTTGCAGAGTTATAAAATCATTTTTTTGATTTTATAATCAGCAATGCTGAGAATGCAACTTCAGATATATATGTAGAAGAAAATAAGAGAAGTATATTTAGTGCCATTTCAGAAACTGTTGGAAGCCATCTCTTCTCCCATGGTGATGCTCATACATGGCATGTTAGGTCAAAAATAAAGAAAGGAAGAAACTAGGAAAGAGAGAGAGAGAGAGAAAGGAAAGAGAGAGAGAGAAAGGAAAAAAGGAGATAGAGAGAGAAAGAAGGAAGGGAGGAAGGAAGAAAGGAAGGAAGGAAGGAAGGAAGGAAGGAAGGAAGGAAGGAAGGAAGGAAGGAAGGAGAGAAAGAAATTGTTGGAAATTTTGTCCTAATCCCAAGCTAAGATGTATTTAGTGATTTTCACAAATGAAACTCAAACTAATAACTCAAAGAAAAACTTTCAAAAATCAAATATTTGAACACAATAAAATGCAAATATATATTAATTTGCCATCTGCATTCTGAAAAATGACTTTGAAAATATTAAACATCTTAACTTCCTGTACTTAAGTAATTTTGTTTATATAGAAGCAAAATATTGTATGTCCACACTAAGAACACTGCAGTTCAAAATAGACAATAGCCACAGTACTTTGGGCATTGTTCACTGGCTTTTTAAGTGTGAGAGAACACCCAGTGTGAAGTGTTCATGCTGCGTGTTCAGAAACAAAGTTGTAGTGAAAATTTTCAGGACAGCATGGATGAGTACTGACAGAAACACCTAGGATTCATTACATGTTTGATGTTGGATTAGATTTTTTGTGGCTACACACAAAACACTTTATTGTTACTAATTTTTTTATGATCCCTACATTTAGTTTCAAGACCCCATATAGAGTTATAGTTTACAGTGTAAGAAACAGACCTAAAGACACTAGTCAATAGTGTCATGACATGATTATTGTTCCCTTACTATGGAGCTCTTTTTTTACTTGAAAGAATATTCTGTTATGTACCTTATATTCAAGCAACAGATCAACAAACAACACAAACCTCAGAAAAACAAATTTCCAGCAAATCACTGAAGGTCTGGAATTTGAATTGATATACAGAGGATAATAACACTCCAACTCTTTCCGGTTTTTTTTGTTTGTTTGTTTTTGTTTGTTTTTTGTCCACCATAAGTGTTTGATAATTCTTTGAAAAAATTATTCTGGCCCTTATTGCAAATACTATCATAAGATCATTATATGTAGTTTATTTTGTAGCACAGAGTTTCTTTTAAATAAAAGGAAGACCCTTCTAGCTGCATTTCTTCTGCTTTCCTTCCTTCCTGCCTGCCTTTTTCTTCTCTTCTTTGGATTGAGCCCATGACGCTGGCTGTGCTAGGCAAGCACTTTACCACTGAATTTGATCTCCAGTCCCCTGGCATGTTTTTCAACACTGGAAGTCTAAGTTCAAGAATTTACAACATTTCTGCTACTTCCTGTGCTGATTCAAGGCAAGACCATGATTTGGTTCATAGCCCTGAAAAGTTAGAAAGACTTAATGGTCATTTGTTGCTACATTTGTCCTCAAGCAAAAACATATTCTAGAATAATAGAAGAGGGAATATACCTTATAACACACACACACACACACACATATGAGGAAGGGGATAGTTTATTGTTATTGTTATATACCTACAGCATTCTGAGAAAATTAATACTGATACTCTGTAAAAGGGACATTATGATATTTCAAACTTGTTTTCCGTGGACTCACAACATCTGCTTGTGATCACAACATCCATTGAAGTTTGAGGCTTTCATATTCTCTTAATTGTGTAGCCTTAGGTGGTAGACATGTTATTTCAGTACATTTACATGATGACACTGTGTGTTGATTGACTCAAGATACTTAGGTTTAGCCATCATCTCTAACATTTATCATTTCTTTGTGATGATAAATTATAGGATTGTATAATACATTATTGCTAACTGTAATTTTCTTTTAATATAATATAATACCAGAATTTAATCTTTCTGTCTAGCTGTGACTTTGTACCCATTAATCAATCTCCACATTACTCCTCCTCATTCCTTCTCTAACATCTACTAACGGCATTTTTGCTTGTTTGTTTGTTTTCATTTTTTAAATTTATTTATTTTTCTATTATCAGCTTGATACAGTATAAATTCTTATCCTAATAGTGAAATGCTTCATTGAGGCTTGCCCAGTAATTGAATAAAACCAAAACTTATTATAAGCCACAGTCATCCTAGGGTCCCCCTGCTATATAGCCTCCCTGGTTCTGTGGGTTGCAGTCTGATTGTTCTTTGCTTTATATCTAGTATCCACTTATGAGTGAGTACATACCATGTTTGTCCTTCTGGGTTTGGGTTACCTCACTCAGGATGATATTTTCTAGTTCCATTCATTTGCCCGCAAATTTCATGATGTCATTGTTTATCTCTGCTGAGTAGTATTCCATTGTGTATATGTACCCCATTTTCGTAATCCACTCTTCAGTTGAGGGTCATCTAGGTTGTTTCTATGTTCTGGCTATTATGAATAGTGCTGCTATGAACATAGTTGAGCATGTATCTTTGTGGTATGATTGAGCATTCCTTGGGTATATGCCCAAGAGTGGTAGGGCTGGGTCTTGAGGTATATCGACTCCCAAATTTCTGAGAAACAGCCATACTGATTTCCAGAGTGCTTGTACAAGTTTGCATTCCCACCAACAGTGGAGGAGTGTTCCCTTTGCTCTGCATCTTCTCCAACATTGACTGCCATTAGTGTTTTTGACGATAGCCATTCTGACAGGTGTAAGGTAGCATCTCAGAGTCATTTTGATTTACAATTCTCTGATGATTAAGGATGTTGAGCATTTCTTTTTTTTTTTAATTTTACAATACCATTCAGTTCTACATATCAGCCACGGTTTCCCCTATTCTCCCCCCTCCCACTCCCTCCCCTTACCCCCAGGCTACCCCCCATTCCCACCTCCTCCAGGGCAAAGCCTCCCCCGAGGACTGCAATCAACCAGGTAGACCCAGTCCAGGCAGGTCCAATCCCTTCCTCCCAGACTGAGCCAAGTGTCCCTGCATAAGCTCCAGGTTTCAAACAGCCAACTCATGCAATGAGCACAGGACTTGGTCCCACTGCCTAGTTGCCTCCCAAACAGATCAAGCCAATCAACTGTCTCACCTATTCAGAGGGTCTGATCCAGCTGGGGGTCCCTCAGCCTTTGGTTCATAGTTCATGTGTTTCCATTCATTTGGCTATTTTTTTTCAATAATTGAGTAAAACTGAAATTTATTATAAGCCACAGTCGTCCTAGGGACTCCATGCTATATATATAGCCTCTATGGTTCTATGGGTTGTGGTCTGATTGTTTTTTTTTTTTTTTTTTGTTTTTTTTTTTTTTGTTTTTTTTTTGTTTTTCGAGACAGGGTTTCTCTGTGTAGTTTTGCGCCTTTCCTGGAGCTCACTTGGTAGCCCAGGCTGGTCTCGAACTCACAGCGATCCGCCTGCCTCTGCCTCCCGAGTGCTGGGATTAAAGGCGTGCACCACCACCGCCCGGCTTTTTTTTTTTTTTTTTTTTGTGTGTGTGTGTGTTTTTTTTGTGTTTTTTTTGTTTTTTGTTTTTTATTTTATATCTAGAATCCACTTATGAGTGAGTACATACCATGACTGTCTTTCTGGGTTTGGGTTACCTCACTCAGGATGATTTTTTTCTAGTTCCATCCATTTGCCTGCAAATTTCATGCTTTCATTGTTTTTCTCTGCTGAGTAGTACTCGATTGTGTATATGTACCACATTTTTTCCATCCATTCTTCCGTTGATGGGCATCTAGGTTGTTTCCAGGTGATGGCTGTTACAAATAGTGCTGCTATGAACATAGCTGAGCATGTATCTTTATGGTATGAATCAGCATTCCTTGGGTATATGCCCAAGAGTGGGATGGCTGGGTCTTGAGGTAGTTCAATTCCTAATTTTCTGAGAAACTGCCATACTGATTTCCACAGTGGTTGTACAAGTTTACATTCCCACCAACAGTGGAGGAGTGTTCCCTTTGCTCCACATCCTCTCCAACATTGACTGTCATTGGTGTTTTTGATTGTAGCCATTCTGACAGGTGTAAGGTGGTATCTCAGAGTCATTTTGATTTGCATTTCTCTGATGATTAAGGATGTTGAGCATTTCTTTAAATGTCTTTCTGCCATTTGTAATTGTTCTTTTGAGAATTCTCTGTTTAGCTCTTTAGCCCATTTTTTAATTGCATTGTTCAGTATTTTGATGTCTAGTTTCTTGAATACTTTATATACTTTGGATATCAGTCCTCTGTCAGATGTGGGGTTGGGGAAGGTCTTTTCCCATTCTGTAGGCTGTCTTTTTGTCTTATTGACCGTGTCTTTTGCCCTACAAAAGCTTCTCAGTTTTATGAGGTCCCATTTATTAATTGTTGTGCTCAGTGTCTGTGCTGCTGGTGTTATATTTAGGAAGTGATCTCCTGTGCCAATGTGTTCAAGACTACTTCCTACTTTCTCTTCTATCAAGTTGAGTGTAATCGGATTTATGTTGCCAGTTGTGGTGGTGCATGCTGGTAGGATTTTTTGAAGGAGGTGGAGGCAGGAGGATCACGAGTTCGAGGCCAGCCTCGGCATTTTTATAGTGTGAGAATTTCATATATGTCTATTACATGGCTTGAGCAAATCCACCCCTTTCCCTCCAATTCCTTTCCTACCCTCTCACCACTTTTCTTATTCCAAGTCAATGTGCTCTTTTTTCTAAATCTATGGAGTCCACTTAGTGCTCCTTGCATGTGCACAAGTGTAGGAACATGAATAGTCTCTCTGGGCAACATCTCTGAAGAAAACTGATCTCTCTCTCTGAGTACCTATGAATTGCCAATATATCCTCAACAAAAGGTGGGACTTCATGACCACCTCCCCTGCCAATGCTGGTATTTTGGTTGACTTGTGCATGAAGTTTGTTGTTTTGACACACCAATACTTATTTGAGGATGAAAATGGAGAGTGATGCAGAGACGATATTTTCATTATTCTGTTTCACTTCTCATATGATTAGCATAGCCTTTCATGCTCATCTCATCCCTCTAAGTGGATTTTTTTTGGTGTGCTTGGGATTGAACAAAGAATATGAAGGGTCACTACTCTGTCACTGAACTACTCTGAACTCTCAATCTTAATTTAATATTTTGATATCCAAACATTTATTTATAAGTTTTCCTTTCTTAAGTTGTTTCTTTGGAAAAAAAACTTCAAGGGAACATAAAGGATCAAACTCCCTTATCAAAGACAAGAGAATGCACTGGCTAGAATTTTCAACACTACTTCATTTATTATTAAGAAAGCCTTAAAAAACTGTAGTGTGATCGTTTCAATATGAGCAAAAAGTAGCTTGAAGCTTTAATATTTTTAGGAGTTCAGGCAAAGAAAAAAAAGAGCAGAAGTAATTTTATTCATAAACACTGTCTAGTATATCTTAGAAATACCTTTCCTTTTTACTTGTCCATTGTCTTTTAAACTTTAATATATATATGTATGTATATATATATAAAATTTTACTCTTTAAACATATATTTCAAAGTATTAACTGGTTTCTTTTTATTACAATAAAATATAAACTTACTAATTATGTTTATATACATCAACAATAATATCTCATTCCATGTAATAAGAGAATATTCATAATATCAATAAAATATGAATCGAATAAAAACATAGCTAGTTCATATATATCCTATATATGATTTTTCTATATTAGAGGTAGATTATTTAAAATCTAAAGCTACATTATATTCCAGTATAATCATTAACTTCTATGGCTATAAATTTTTGTTGTATTCATCATCCAGTTTTTTTAAATTATACTCTGGCTCTCTAATTCAGCTTTGTGTCATTAATCAATATCTCTTTTTTGTATAGCTGCAGTGGCTTTACTCTGAAAAGTCAATCATTGAGAAACAGCCATCCTAAAAATAAGGGTTACTGCTCACTATATAAGCAAGTGGTCCAAATTTGAGCAGCTATCTTATTTTCCACATAAATTTTCATTTAATCATCAGAATATGTAAGCACATAGTATTATTTCATACATGTTCATATATCTATAGATTATATATTTCTCTAGGATTAGGGTGATGTTTTGTTCATGTTTGTGACAATATGACTTTAAAAGGGGCAGAGAAATCATTAAGTTTGTTGGAAGAATTAATATGAAGAAAAAAGTTGAAGAATCAGGAGGAAGGAAATTCAGTCTCAAATTTACTAGCAAATTCATTAATTTTGAAACAAATCAGTTTTATAAACTCTAGTTTTCATTCCTTTAAATGTCAAAATAAGGGTATTGCTAGACAACATCAATATCTTTTTATTTGTCTCTGTGGGTGACATGTGCATGTGCGTATGATGTTTGTGTCTTCATAAATGAGTGTGCCACAGCACTCATATGGAGATCAGAAGACAATCTCGTGTGACGGCAGTCTTTGCCTCTTACCTTGTTTAAAGCATTCTCTTTGTTATTTGCTGCTGCATACACCAGACTAGCTGGCCCTAAAGCTTCCAGAGCTTCTCTTATCTCTGTTTCTCATCTTACTGTAGGAGCTCTGGGATTACGAATGTACATTTACCATGTCTGCTTTTACATGGGTTCTGGGAATTTGAAATCAGGTCCTCACAACTGTGCAATGATTGTTTCAGCCACTGAGCCTTCTACCTAACCTCTTTTTTAAAGGCTTATTTATTAGAGTCACTTTGTTTTACTTTAACTTTCTTTTAATTTCATATATGTGTATTATGTTTACACCATTTTCCCCTCCTTTTCCTATCTCCAACCTCTCTCATGTGCCACCTCAAAAATCCCTTCCTGTTTCTTTTTATTGATACATAATTATATAAATACAACCAGCTGAGTCCACTTAGTATTGTTCATACACGTATGTTTTTAGAGCTTATCATTTGGGGTTGGTTCACCAATTAAGGGACTCATCCCTGGGGAAGAGAGACTGTTTATTAATTATTTTAATTATTTGTCTGTACTAGTTTCCATTATTAGTCAGTCCTCATAAGGTGAACAAACAACGTAATTTGTCTATTTCTTCCAGGTTGTACAATTTATTGATGTATAGTTGTTCATAATAATCTGTAATGATAGTTATTATTTATGTGGTGTTACTTGTAAATACCTCTCTTTTCATTTCTTATTTAATTTGTTTGAATCTTCCATATTCCTACTTAATTAATTATCTAATTAATCTATCTATTGGTTTTTTCAAGACAGGATTTCTCTTTGTAGCCCTGGATATCCTGGAACTTTCTGTGTAGATCAGGGTGCTCTCAAAAAGAGATCTTGTTGCCTCTGCCCCCCAAGTGCTGGGATTAGAGGAATACACCACCATGCCTGACCTTATTTTATATTTTTATCTTATCTTTGTCTTGTTCTACCTACTTTAAAATTGTTTATTATTTGTTAGTTACTTAATATAAAGTAATGGGTTGTTATTTATTCAATATATCCTTTTTGGTGTAAATGGTTTATTAATCAGGTCAATTTATTATATGTTCATTCTTTCTACAAAATCATAATTCTATCTGAATTTTTTCTTGATCAATTGATTTTTCAAAAGTAAGCTCTGTTTCCATGTATTTTACAAAGCATTTTTTGGTATTAATTTCTAATTTTACAACATTGTATGTGGAAAAGATATTTAATATATCAGTATTTGTAAAAATAATTTTCAGAATTTTTGTAGCTTATAATATGATCCATTCTGTGGAATGCTCCATACACTTTTGAGAACATCTATTCTTTACTAGTTGGAATAAAAGCTCTGTGGATGCATATTACGTTTTGATTTAGGGTACAATCTAACTCTTTTGTTTCTTTACAGATTTTCCATGACAATGGTGTATTATTTGCTTAGAGTAAAGTGCTGAAATCATCTACTGTCATTTTATTGAGGCTTATCCCTCTGTTTAAATTATTTGGATGCTCCAATATTATGTGTATATTACTTTTCCTTTAATCATTATATATCAAATTTTCATGTGTCTTTTTTCTGCTTTTAATTTAAATTCTATTTAATTTGATATAAATGTAGACATTTCTGATTTCTTTTCGACTTTTTTGCATAGAATTTATTTGATTGTTTCACATTGCATATGTATGCATACACACACACATACACATATGTAGTCCATATATATGAAGAAAACTTCTTATACAGAACATTCAACTGGGTTTTGTAAATATATATTCAGTCATTCTGTCTTTTAACTATAGCATTAAGTCCATCTACATTTGGAGTACTTACATTTGGGGTAAGTTCTTTGTTTGGTTGACTGTTTTTTTTTTTTTTTTCAAGACCAGGTTTGTCTGTGTAGCCCTGGCTGTCCTGTATCTCGCTCTGTAGACCAGGTTGGCCTCAAATTTACAGAGATTCACCTGTCTCTACCTCCCAAGTCCTGGAAAGAGGTGTGCCACCACCACCCAGTGAATAGATAAGTTCTTACTATTGCCATTTACAATTTGTTTTCTACTTTTATTATAGTTTCCTTTGCTTTTAATTTTTTAAAATTGTTCCTCTGTAGTTAAAGTTATTTACTCTAGAGATGTGTTTTGTTGCTTCTTCATTTTGCCTATGGTAGATTTTCTTTTCTGGTTACCATAAGAATTAAAATCTGTTTGTGATACTTTTGTGGTGCTAGCACCAGACAGCTGACAAAACAACTTAGAGAAGGAAAGATTGCTACAATTGTTTAGATCCATGACATAAGCAAATCATCAAGAAAGCAGGGATATGAGGAGAAGGGAGAAGGCTGTTTACCTCATTGCAGAAGGAAAGTATAGTGCCAGGATCAGATAGGTAAAACCTTCAAAATGGGCTCCCAGTAACTTACTTCTTCTAAGGAAGTCCCTCTTATAATTTCCAGAACTTATAAAAATAATACCACCAAGTAGGCACCAAGTTTTTAACACACAAGACAGTGGACAACATATCATATTCAACCCATGAAATTATCACTTGATTATGATAAATCATTTTGAAATGGTGGCAGCACAGCATGGGCCAAATGATAAAAAAAAAAAAAAACAAAAGCCTAGAAAAGATGCAAATGAAAACTCAATATACATATTCTTTTCCTCTTCATATTTGGAACTTTTAGTATCACATTTTGTATCATTCTATGATACTAATACCGCTAATATTGATACAGTTCTTACTACTTTAGTTTTTACTCTTCATATAGCAGATATGAATTGTTTATATATTACACTTATAATATTATAACATTCTATTATTTGTACAGTTACTTTTACCAACTAGTTATATACTTTCTATATTCTTTGATGTAAAGCTCTTTCTTTCATTCTGAAAACTCCCCTAGAGCATTTCTTACACAGTAGGTCTGGAGAAGATATATTCTGTTAGCTTTTCTCTACTAGAAATATATTATATCTCCATTTCTAGTGTATTTCTTTGTAAGATATTATATTCTTCATTGGGTTTCTATTTTAATACTTGAGAAAAGTATAAGTTTCATGTCACTGTCATGGCCTGCAAATTTCTGATAAGAAGTCTTTCGCTAGGTGAATTTCATTGTGAAGTGAACTTGGGCCATGCTTATATTTTGTTGCTTTCCCTTGTAGCCCTGATAATCTTAACTTGCTTTCACCTTTGACATCTTGGTTATTTTATATCTGGGAGCATTTTTGCTATTTAATGTTTTACTGGTGACTATTGACCTTCATGTGCCTAGAAAAATTTGTATCTATTTCAAGTTTTGAGAATTTTCTGACATTATCTCTTCAACAAACCTTCTACCTGCTAGACCATCAATAACCCCAGTATTTGTTGATATAAGGCTCTTCCAAAGTTTTTATAAGTTTTCTTCTCTCCCTCTCACCCTCTCTTTTTTACCCTCAAAACTGTACATTTCAAATAGCCTATTTTTGAGTTCTCTAATACTTTCTTCTGTTTGATCCATCTTGCAATGTTCATCTTTTGTAGCAGGAATCTTAAAAGTTCCCATTAACAAAATCAAACCTGAGGCGAGTCATTGGGGTCCATGCTGGTAGATCAGAGAGACAGAACAAGCCACAGCTAACCTCACCTCGCCGGATCCTCAGCTGGTCTTGTCTCCTCAGACTGGAGGCCTCTGAGTCCTTATCCGGAATGGGTCTCAGCTGAATTACTGCTCAAAAGCCTGAATGCATAACCAGCCACATGCTTAACCAGCCAAATGCTTCTAGTTTCTGGTCCTCACGCCTTATATATCTTCCTGCTTTCTACCACCACTCCCTGGGATTAAAGACTGGCTTTCTGGGATTAAAGGCGTGTGTCACCATGCTTGGCTATTTCCAATGTGGCCTTGAACTCACAGAGATCCAGAGGGATTTCTATCTCTGGAATGCTAGGATTAAAGGTGTGAGTGCCACCATTTTCTAGCCTTTGTATTTAGTGGCTGTCTGTTCTCTGACCCCAGATAAATTTATTAGAATACACAATACCACCACAATCTTTATCACATTTTTAAGGTTTCTTATATTTTTTCTGTTTTGTTTATTTATTTTTTGATATTATAATATAATTAGATCATTTCCCCCCTTCCCTTTCCTCCTTCAAATCCCAATATTCCCCTCCTTGCTCTCTTTCAAATTCATGCCCTTGTTTTTCATCAGTTCTTGTTAGGTGAATATATGTATATCGATATACATATATATTCCTAAATATAACATGCTCATTCTGTATAATGTTGTGTAATGTTACTTTTATGTATGTTTCCATGATTGATCATTTGATAATGGACAATCACTTGATGTACTGTTCCTTGGGAAAGACTGTTTTCTGTATTAAACGTTGCTTCTTGATTTGTATACTTATTTTTACGTTTCAGGTAAGCATTGGCATGTTTTTCAATGACAAATTGAAACTTGTAGAATTTTGACAAAACAGCTGCTTAAAATTCTTGTTATGAGAGTTTGCCCTTATTAATTTCTACTAAGGGTCATTTTCTCCTATTTTATTTCCATGGCAAGCAGAGAGTCCTAATTTTCTGAGTGCTCTTGATGGTTTTTAGTGTATAACCTTGTAAGCACACTGAAGCACTATGTATCTATTCCATTGTTTATAATTTGTCCTTATTTGTGCCCATGTTTACAGAAATTATGAGCAGGCTGTTAATTTTTTCAGAGTATGTAGCTAGCTACTGATCTATGAAGACTTGATGGCATCCTGTATCCAGATTTCCTCCAAGCCTTCTGTAGAATATTGCCACTGTTTCACCACTAAGGGGTGGTTCAAGCTCAAGGGTACTCACAATCTGCTCTTGATTTGTTGTTCAGGATGAACTAGGGGAGTACAAAGACTGTGTAATCCATGCTTACAAGCCTCTACCCAGGGTAGAAGAATGCTGCTAATTGAAAAACAATACTTTATCACTTTCATGAAGTTTTTCGGGTTAGAACTCTTGCTTATTTTCTTTTTGAGTTAGGCAATGTATCTGTGAACATTTTTATTTCATTTCTTTCCAACATCTTATTGGAGGTTTGTCTTCTTAGTAAAGGAGATTAATTTGGAGCTTTCTTTCTGACTACAAGATATTTTGTAGTAAAGTAATGCACAGAAGATAACAGGGAAGCTCTGTATTGTAGAGCTATAATCACTGGAAATTAAATTTCCTGAGACTTCTTTATTGTCACAGTAATATAAGATGCATTATATTATACACTAAATACCTTGAACTGCACTAAATATCATAACATTTGAATCTTTTATATTATGTAGAAATGTCACATAATTTTAGAGAACTAAGTTAATTGAGATTAATTATTATTAAAAACATGATATTTTCACAAGGACGGTTCATAATTTTTAGCTATTGTGGTAGACACTGAGCACAATTAGATAATTTACCATTTATATAACTTTATGATCACTCACATCCAAATGACAAATGTACAAACTGAAGATCAGAGATGCTATGGAGCTTATCCAAAGTCATACAGTGGCTATCTGGGGGCTATGATTCACACAAAAGGGATGATTTCAGAGACTGTGCCCATAATCTCATTCCTGTATCTCCAGTGCAAAATGACCACATGTGTTCATCTCACAAGCTGTCATAGTACCTGTCATAGAATTATAATAAAAATGGAATGAAGCATTTAATGAATAGTTTCATGCTTCTTTCAGATGATATTTATTATGGTTATTTTATGCCAACCACTGCGCTGTACACATCAAATGCAACCATGTACAATACAGAAGGGAAAATTACAGCCATGGAGATAATATTATTGCTGATAGATGAGACAATAATTATAAGCCTCTCAGTTCATGTGGTGTATTCACTGGCACATTAATGAATTTTTTTCCTGAGTCAATGACTGGTGTGAATATTGCAAAGTCAAGCCACAAGAATAACCACATTCATTATGAACCATCCTCACTGTGACAAGAATCATGTCATATTCTTTTGGGCTCCCTTACACACTGCCTTGTAATTTAGTTTCTGGTGACTTCTTAAAAGTCATAGAATAATGTTGGCCTTAAATAATGTTATAACATTTTATTTTGAAGAGAATAAGATTTTCTCTTGATATGTGTATATATAAACGATATATATATATATATACACATATAGTTTCATACTTAATAGAGGACCAAGGGATTTCTGCATCATTTTTCTGCCCACATTGATAAGTAATACAAAATATTATGGCAGTGTAAGATATAAAAAATGTTGGATCAAGAGATGTGTATAAATACTTTTGATTATGAATAGGAATTAATCTTAATAGAACAAACAGGTTTCACTGTGATGTTTTTATGCAGAAACATACTGTGCTTCAACTGCATCCCTTATCCCTATTTTACCTTCTCTTTACCTCCTTTTCTTTCCCCAAGTTCCTCCCTTCCTTGATAGTCCATGTTACACTTTCAGGTCATACTTTCTTTCTATATATTTTTATTAACTAAAAATACTTTAAAGTAAAAAACAATGCCTTATTTTTTTGTTGTTTAAACCTTTATAGAGACATTGCTGTATCGAACCTCAGTCCCATATTTTTCTGAAACACTGGACTTACTGAATGTTTTTATTCTTTATTGATGATAAAAAATCATCACTTCTTATAAAAGGAAATCATATCCTATTGTTTATTTACTGTGTGTGTGTGTGTGGTGTCAGATGATTTGGAAGATTAATATTGTACTGCTACACACATTCATCATTAAACCTGAGTCCCAAATTGTCCTTCACAAATTACTTACCAGTCAATGCCTACAGGGTTCATAATGTCAGAACTAAGTTGTCACAGAAGGTTTGTAGAAAACTGTCTGGAGAAAGGCAGATACCAGCAGGTAGGCAGTAAAGTGGACTGAACACAGTTTCATTGCTTAGGGCTATAAAAATTTAAGGCTGAATAAACATGAAGATGGGCATTCTCTTCTTCAGAGAGATTATCACAATTGGCCACTGAGAAAGCAAACACTCCTGGTTTCTTGCAAACATAAAAATTGAGCGAAGGCAAGCCTATGATTCCGAAAGTCCAAAGCTAGTAAGTTGTTCTTTTCTGTGAATGAATGAACCCATTAACTTATTCAGTGCACTGACCTAGTTGTACTTGGTTGAATAATCACAATCTTTATTCTAACCAGAATAATATCCCCAAAAGATAATGTGTGTATGCTGACGTGAGGAAGTCTCAGAGCAAAAACTTCAGTGTGCACAGGGTAAAGCTATCAGGCACCCGAATCTGGAACAAGGGTGTTTGGTGCATAATGGAAATGATCCTAAGTAGACCCAGTATGATCTTAATTTTGTTATTCATTCCCACAAAAATGAAATGTTACAGTTTTAATTATTATAATGTGAAACCTCAGTAAAAACCCCTACTCTATCCCCTACAGAAAGAGAGAAGCTTAAACCAGGATTCCTAAGTGTACCTAAGAACTTAGACCCCTTTTAAGTCCCCAGGTGGTGATATCAGCTACAAGGACTTAAAAAAAAAAAAAACAGAGTCGGGATAGTCGACCATCTGGCAGGAGCTAATTGGTCATAAAACATCCCAAACTTCCTGAACCCAGAGATAGCTCGTAAAACTCCTAAACACGGTTGCTGAACAAAAGATAAAGATAACATGAAAGACTGAAAAAAGGGAAACTGATACAAACCAAAGAAAGGGAGGCAGGTTGTGGGAAATGAATTTATGGTCTGTGCCCTTAAGAACTAGCCTCACAAAGAAAGGGGAGCGCTCTTTCCAGCCTCACTGCTGCAGGTGAGAGTTTGGGAACAAACCTCCCTGCTGAGGCTTGTAAACTTAAAATAAACCTTGCTTTTGCATTCTGTACCTATAGTCTCCAGTGGCCTCTTTGGGGACGCGATCTGGGCACAACAATAAAGCCATAGTATTATCTCTACATCTATTGAGAAGATGTAGAGATAACACTAAAACAAATGAAATAAAAATGTGTTCCCTCATGGAATCTTATCTCAATGGTTCATCAAATCCTTGAAACATTGTGGCTGGGAAGACAAAATAGATGACAAAGCATTGACAAGGGTGTGAGATAGATAAAAGATGGTGGGTGTGGGAGTAATCAGAATGCATTATAAACATGTATGAAATTGTAAAAGAATAAATTTAATTAATAATAAACTTCCTAAATATTTGCCTAAAAGACAGTGAAACTTAACAAAAATATTTCCCATTTTCTGAAAATTTTCCAGTATCAAAGCACTGAATTTAAAGGGAAACTGGTATGAAAACAGATTCTAGAGTTTAAAAATTGTAACAGCACATCTCCTGTGTCTAGCTGGCTGGTGATGCAGGTATGTGTTTGAGTACTTACCTAGGATGTCTGAGGTCCCAGAATCAGTGCCCAGTAGTGAAAAAAACAAAAAACAAAAAACAAAAGCCCCTGTGAAGTCATGTAGTCCTGGAATTTTTTATGGGGGGGGTTGTTTTATTACTGATTCAATTTCATTACTTGCTATTTGTCTGATGAAGTTTTTCTACCCTTTGCTTTAAATTTGGCAAGCCTTATATATTCAAAAATTTGACTTTCTCATCTTGATTGTCCAATTTGTCATCATATAGTTTTTCAACATTTCTTTCAATGGTGCTTTGAAATTTTTGTAATGTCAAACTTTTTGCCTTTAATTTTCTTTATTTGAGCTCTTTTTCTCTCTGTTTCTGTCTCTCTGCCTCTGTCTGTCTGTCTGTCTGTCTGTCTGTCTCTCTCCCTCTCTCTCTCCTTTCCATCTTGCATTAAGCTAGCTAAAGATTTGCCAGTTTTACCTTTTCAAATAAATGGTTATTTCTTTGATCCTCTATATTGTTACTTAAGACTATTTCATTTATTTCTGCTCTGCTCTTTGCTATTTCTTTTCTTCTACTAATTTTAAGTTGAATTTCTAAGACTTTGAGACATACCATTTGGTTGTGAACTATAATTCTTTCTTTTTTGTGATTTATGCATTCATTACTAAGTAATTTCTCTATTAGTATTCCTTCTGCTGTAACTCAAAGGAGTGTGTGTGTGTGTGTGTGTGTGTGTGTGTGTGTATAGACCTCATATCAAGTATCTTTCCATGATCTCCCTTACATTTATTTTTTCAGACATGGTCTCTCACTGAATCTAAATATCATAGACTTGCTGGCCATTGGTTATAAAGGATATACCTTTCTTTTTCTCCCTGTACCTAAGTGAGGGTGGAGTTAAAGACACATGCTTTCTATGTAAATTCTGGGCATCTGAACTTAGCTCCTTGTACTTGCACTGCAGGATTTTTTTTGAACAGAGCTATCTCCTCAGCCCACCAAAATGTTTTCTTGTGTTATATTTCTACTTTTATTTGCTTCAGTGACTTGACTTTTCAACTTCTTCAGTGATCCACTGTTTTTTCAAAGGTAGAAATGTAAATTAGTAAAACAGCTTCTATGGAAAAAAAGTATGGAGGTATCTTAAAACAGTAGGAATAGTCCTACCATATATGATCCAGCAATTCTATTACTAGATATATATCCAAGAGAGGTACAGCCAGTGTACAAAAAGATACCTGCAAAGGCTCTCACTAATCACTACTATAGGTGCCTGTCAATGAACAAAGACAAGGTGGTATATACACAGTGGAGTATTATTCACCAGTAAAGAATAAACACTTGTCATTTGTAGCAAATTGGATGGAACTAGAGAACATCATGACAAGAGAAATAAAAAAGAAGACAGAAGGCAAGTATCACACACTTTCTTTCATCTGTGGAAACTAAAAAAGAAAAAGATGGCCTTAATGTAGAAAACTTATGAGAGACTTGGAAGAACTTGGGCATCACAGGGCAGAATATAAACTGGGTATATAGGGATGGTGAATGTGTAATCTATACATGGAAATATCTGCATAAATATTATTAGTTTGTAAATCTAAAGTATGCCTGCAATAATTAAACTTATCAGTGTATGAATCAACTGGAAACCCTTCTTGCCTTATGACGAAGTCATTAATACAGAAAGTCTATGAGAAAAGTAGAAACCATGTTTCAGTGATGTCAGGACCACTTAGTTCCAGTTCTTCTGATCTTTTGGACTATTCAATACAAGTGCTAATAAAGGGACATCTTCTCAAGAGATGGGAGAGGCTTTGAGACGGATATTGAGAAACTGCTCTCTTTCAAGCCTTTGTTCTTCTTGCATCCCTATGGGAGTGTCTTTTACACCACATTCTCCTTAAAATGCATTAGCCTTTTATATTTGACTCTATACATCTTATTCTTTAGAATGACCCTAAATGAAAATAATAAACTATTACTACGAGTTTAGACCATTGAGATTAGTTTTTCTTTTCTTTTCTTTCTTTCTTCTATAGCACTGACTTGTCTAATTCATTGAGTTACTTTTCGTGTACAAGAAAATTAATAGAGCTAACATTTAGAATAAAGGAAGTTGTGTTTGAAACCCATTTGAGGCTATGAATTTCCTGAGTTGATTGATTACAATAATAATCACCACTTTTTGTGTCTTGAAATTCAGGAAATTCCTGGCCCCACAGGTTATATATACATGTAACAATCACAATTAAAAAATATCATTAATTTGGAAAGAGGGATACATGAGTACTTGGAGGGGAAGAAGAATGTACAGCAATAATGTAGAAGCAGTGCTCAAGTACATAGTTCTCAAAACTTGAACTATTAAAAATTTCAGGACATTTAATTATCACAGGCATTAATTATGCTAATACATATTAGGACATACTAAACTGTCTCCAAGTTGCTGCTTTAGTTATCAATTAGACTGTACCTTCTGGGATAGCTGCCATAGTGTAATTTCTTGGACAACTTCTTATACATTTATGAGGATGTAATCACTGGGATCACTCCAGTCATTATTATTAAAATCTCCAGACAAAATAAACAGTGATTGACAGACTCATTTGCAGCTGGAAACAGAAGTCAGCCCAAAAAGTGCTAGAGCTCACTGATTTTTCTGATATTTGACTTTGTGAGCAGAAAGTGTGGCAAAAACACTTCTTTTATGTAAAGGGAAAGGATCTCTCCCTACCTCTTATTCCTATATAATTTTTCTCTGAAACTCAAAAACACATATCTCAGGAGTAGAAATTTGCTTTCTCTGAGAATTGTCAGAGTCTTTACTGTAGGAATCGAATAGAACTGGATATATGCTTTGGCAGGGAGGAACTTGTTACCACACACTTTACTATTCATTCACTTTGAGTAGTTACATACAGAATCTGCTCTAAATTTCTTTCTGATCCTGTGTGAGTAGTGTTAGTTTTACACATTATTCTCTCACTGTTTATTTTGTCATCCTTTTCTGAATATATGCTTTTGATATCCTAGAATGAAGGAGAGACAGTATTAGTTTAACTTTCACGATACCCCCTAGCAAAGAAATGAGTAATTGGAGAATGTTAAAAGATTTGTGAGATATAATCTATTCAATAGATATGTGATATAATTCTTGCCAAAAGAAACCATGTCTTACTGTCCTAGTCAAGATTTCTACTGTTGTGAAGATACACAATGATGACAGCAACTCTCATACAGAAAGCATTTAATTGGGGCTTGCTTACAGTCCAGGGGTTTAGTTCACTGTCATCATAGTAGGAATCATGGTGGCATACAGACATGGTGCTGGAGAAGGAGCTGAGAGTTATACATCTTGTTCCACAGGCAGCAGGAGAGAGAGAGAGAGAGAGAGAGAGAGAGAGAGAGAGAGAGAGAGAGAGAGAGAGAGAGAGAGAGAGAGAGAGAGAGACTAACTTAAGCATTTGAAACCGCAAAGCCCACCCTCATACCTCCAGTGACACATTCCTTCCAACAAGGTCACACATACTCCCACAAGGCCATACCTCCTAATAGTGCCACTCCCTGGTGACCAAGAATTCAAATCAATAAATTCTTGATCACCAAGAAGTGGCACTATTGGGGGACATTCTTATTCAAGCCAATTGCATTTACAATGCCTTCTAGGATCATTTCTCTTCTGTCCTTGCTGTCCCATCCATAGAGTTTAAGTCTTCACTTGTGGTGTTTAATGTTTTCTATCTATATGTTGTGTTTATAACATCTTTTTGTATGGCAGCTGTCTACACTGCGTTGTGTGCCTTCCTTTAAATGCCTACCTTCTCAGCTAAATTGTGAGACTTTAAAGACATGGTCCTCATTCCTTCTGTGCCTCAGTACCTGAAGAGTCTAGGATCCTACAGCAGTACTTGCTAACTAATAAGCTCTCAGGCATTGGATATATTAAATAATTTCTCAATGAAATATTAGTGAAACTCATGTGTGTTGAGTGAAACTATGGTATAAAATTATTAAAGTAATACAGTATTCCATTCATGAAACTTTAATTGTCACATTCATTTGCACTACATTGCTTAACAAATATGAACTTATACTTGCTTGACATTTAAAAAGTCTTCTTTAAAAAATACCTTCATTAATGCTTTCAGATTTTAATACAATGTATTTTGATCATATTCAACCATTTCCCAACTCTTTCCAAATCCTCCCTCTCCACTCTCACCTTCCTGTGCACCCAACTTTGAGTTTTCTTCTTTTGTCCTCCCATCTGGTCTAGTTTGGTTTGCCAGCTACTCTTTGGAGTTGGATCACTCCTTGAATATGGTAAACTAACCAGGGCTTACAGTTTTAAAGAAAACTTACTCTCCCTCTCCTAGCCACTATCAAATGACAATAGCACCTCAGATAGTGATGGGATTTTTTGCCCATTTTCTACCCTCCATCTGTGGATTTTTCTGTCTTGAGCTAGCACTGGTTTTGTGCATGCTGTCACAATTGCCATGAATTCATATATGCAACCGCCCCACTGTATCTGGAAAACATGTTTTCCTTGAAATTATCCAGTACCTCTGGCTCTTAATTCTTTCTTCCCTCTCTTCCATGGAGATTCCTGAGTCTTGAGGGAAGGGGTGTAATATGTACACCACATGTAGAGTTGAACACTCCATTGTCTCATATTACCTGCATGTTGACAAGTTGAGGGTCTCTGTGTTAATATCCTACTGGATTAGTTTCTCTGATAAGATTTGAGAGAGTGACTGAACTATGGGTATAACAACGAGAACTTAAGAGTCATTTTTAATACTACATTCATTTAACAGAGCAATAGCAGTAGGTCCACTACAAAGTGCTATGCCTGATCTAGCCAGGTTTTTTACCTCACTATCAGTGCCAGATGTGTTTTCCGTATCATGGAGTGGGGTTTAGATCCAATCAGAAAGCCATTGGTTTTTTCCCTTAATATGAGTGACACTATTGTACCAGTAGGTATATCTTATCAGGTCAGTGTTATTATAGCTTGCAGGGTTTGCAGCTAGGTGATATTGACGATTACTTTTTTTCTGCTAGTAGTCCAATGAAAGCTAGCCATTAAAGATGAGGCTCCCAGGTAACTCTCAGTTTTATTTTTCTATGTTCTCTGACTCAGGTTTGTTTGTATTTTCAGCAATAGGGTCTTCCATTAAGTTCTGAAGGATATCCAAGAGTATTGGTAACAATATATTACGTGGTGATGAGAAATGATAGAGTTAAATTGGAGTAGATGATAGGAGGTCAGGGTAGTTGAGGGAATATGGGAGGTATAATTAATACTAAAGGCTTTTTGAAAGTGCCATATGGAAACTGCTACTACAGAAGCTTTCTAAAATACATACACATACATATATGAAAATAGTTTTAATGGAGTTACCTTATAAAGGGGTCAATACTCCAACTAGATACATAATGTTAACAAAAACATCAGTACTGGAAATAAGTTACCTCTTTTTGACTTGTTGGCCAATGTGGGTCTAAAAGGTCTGAATTTCTCTCTCTCTTTTTTAAATTACTTCTGTAGAACACCTGCCACAAAGCTTAATTGTACCTGTTATTTTTTGTATTTACATCAGGGTCTCACTGTGCCTTGCTCATGATATTTCTTCTATCACAAATTATTATCTTTCTTTTTGTACCTTTGAGCTCCATCTTTATGTATTTACTAATACAGTTGCAATTCTCCAATAGTCAGTTGTTCAAATCTTTTCTGGCATGTTCTAGACATTGTTAAGAGTAGAGGAAAAGGAGATATTTGGTGATTTTAATAGGAAAACAGAAGTTATCATTGTGTTTTGGTATACAAACAATTTAGGTAGTACACATAGTTCCTGTCTGAACCTCTCATAGGCAGATTATTTGCCCTGTATTATATAGCCATTGATTTGCTTAGTGTTTCTTTATTATTGGAAAAATAGTATAACCCTGTTTCACTCATCTTCTGATTCTAATGGGATCCTAAAATTTCCCTCCATGCACATAATACAAAATTTTTATATGCTCTTTGAATTTATGAATGAATATTTTAGATTGAATTGTCTTAAATTTTCACTTTAGAAATACTGAAAGCGTGAACTCTTAGTGTTATGTTTATTACGTGAATAGAAGCTTTTGATATGCTACTCTAATTTTAATGTATATACTAGTGGAAAGTGGGGAAATCATTTAAATTTAAAGTTAATTTACTAAGACACTAAAAGCCATAATGACATATTGCATTATTTGACACCATATTAGTATGTGCTAGAAAAGTTATTAGGATCTCCTTCTCTAGTAATGCCTTTCGAAGGCCACATGCAATGTTTCTGTGACTTATAATAAGGGAATAATATACAAGTTAACATAATTCTGTGTTTTTTACTTTATGAACAATGCTAAGAAACTATTAAGCAAAATGCATTCTATGTTGCTACCTTGACAAGGCATCTTCCAAAACCCTGATCTACTGGAAGGGAGTTTCAAATTATGAAGTCTGAGATTCTTAATAGTTCTAGGTTAGAAGACATCATCATACTAAATGAAGCCCCCCTAGGCAGATGTTACTGGGCTTCTTTCTTTTTCCCCTTATCTTCCTTTGAGTTCTCTCATAGTCTACGACTTTGTACTCATGTAGACATAGTTATATACAGCATAAATTTTATTCATACTTCCTTACTAACAAGTACTTTTTGGTTGACCTTTGAGTCTTATGGGTGTACACATCTGAGACAGGTGTGCACTCAGCATAATGTGTTTCGAAAATATTCTCATATAACCCTGGAAGTTGTTTAAGGCAAAGGTCATTTGAAAAGAGAAGCCCTGAGAGATGAGTGCCTACAATGTCATCTACTGGAAGTGCTCTAGTTGTCCTAGTGAGAGTCTTATTAGAGATGTTAGACCAGAGAGGTTTCTGGGTGCTAAGCCAGTACTTAATATTTTACAAAAATTTCTTTTTCAACAAACTTTCTAACCCTTTAACAATACAATTGTCATGATAAGTATTTATTAGCTTGTATATTTTAGAGTAAATTAATGTTTCCTCCTCTGAGGAAGCTATATTTAATCAAGGCATATGCAATAAATATTTGCAATAGATCTAGAATTCTTGAAGTGTATAATAGAACATTTTGTGAGGCACTTGAGGATACAAACAAGCAAAATTTTTGGCTGCAATTATATGTAAAACTAGACCAACCAGAACATGGCAAAAAAGAGCACATTTATCTGTGAAAATATCTGTGGCAAATTATAAAAATAGTGGTTGCAAAAGAGTTGCCAGTACAGCCAACAACTATAACAAATATGTAAAGTACATATAAGGTTCCTGATGCATTAGACAAGTATATTCACTTCATAAAGTAAAATCTTATGTCAAATTTTAAAAATTTGATCAAAATATGATAAATGTGGTTAGGGATACTTTTCATTGAAATTTTCCTTAAATCTTAGAATTTGTTATAAGTTGTTAATAATTTATGATGCCAGAGGATAACCATTCTTTTAAATGATAGCTATGAATTTGCAGTTTGTTTACTTCAAATCAATTTAATGAGTTAACTTTTTAAATATTCTAATTTTTGAAATGTTATGATTTAGATTCAGACTACATTGAGATAGAACTCTAGAACTTGTTAGATGCATGGCTTGAGTTAAGTCATGTGAGAAATGTTAACATAATATATATTAGGATATTATTATTATTTAATATTATTGTTTGAAGATTAAATTCAGCCACATTGAAAGTATTTTGTAAACTTCAATGTGTCATGCAAATGCTATATAGTAACAATGTTATCTTGATAAATTCTCACTGTGATTTCTAATATGTATACAGGACATATCACTTAATACTGATTTACTTCTTTTCAACTTAGTTGTAGCTTCACTTTGAAACCTGCAGAAGTTTGTCTTCGTCATTAAATGACCAAATAAAGATGTCATTGTTCAAGTTGGTGCTTTCATTTTGATATGTAATTAGGGTCAATTATTTTATCATCTATTTGATTATTTGACAACTGAGGCTTTCTGTAACTAAAATAATTTTATACATCATTTCTGTCTTTTTCAATTCTTACATACAGCATAAATATCAGCATTATTTAACATATTTTTAATCCTGATGAACATTAAAGTGATCATGACTAAACTAACAACAAAATGTAAGCTAAACAATTATAATATAGTCTAAATACTGTGTCTATAGGAATGAAAATGAGATTTTATACTGGCATTCTGGAGGCAAAAAGAAATCTTCAAATAAATGACAATTTGTCCAAGCCAGGGAAAAAATATATTGTTAAATAGTCATCAATCAAAAACTAAGCAAATTCAGAAACCTTCAAGTCAGTTATGTGTTGCTGGAGGGCTTCTCTCCAGCTTCCATCAAGCCCCACAGTCCCACAATCCACATATAAAATAATCACTCAGATGCTTATAATACTTATAAACTGTATGGCCGTGGCAGGCTTCTTGCTAACTGTTCTTTTATCTTAATTAACCCATTTCTATAAATCTATACCTTGCCACGTGGCTGGTGGCTTACCGGCTTCTTTACATGCTGCTTCTCCTGGAGGTGGCTGCAGTGTCTCTCCTCCTTCCTGTTTCCCCAATTCTCCTCTCTCTTTGTCCCGCCTATACTTCCTGCCTGGTCACTGGCCATCGATTTTTTATTTATATAGAGTGATAACCACAGCAGTTATGAATATAAACTAGGTCAATAATTTGAAGGAAATAAAATAGCCAATATTAAAATGAAGTCTGTGAAATGGGCATTAAATGCAACTAAACAGTCTTGTGTGACATTGGTTGTAATTACTGTGTACATAAAAACATCGATGTGACAGACAGAAAATATGCTTTGTCTTCTACACCTTTATGCACTCAGTAGGTTTTGCTGTTTTCATTCATCTTAAGATTTTTTTTAAGATTTGTTTTTTTTATCTTATATTTATCACTATGATTGCTCAAGGGTCAGGGTTTTTTCTGTTCCCTTACTGTTATTCATTGCTGGTTTCATTCTTGTCATTGCTGGAAAAAATGCACAGAATGATTTTGATCATCTTGAATTTGTTAAGACTTGTTTTATGACCATTTAAATCATAATTCTTAAGAGTGACAGAACTGAAAATAACAAAATAAGAAAAAGGAATTTATTAGGGGAGTTACTTTACTACAGTGTG
Source organism: Peromyscus leucopus (assembly GCF_004664715.2). Lineage (NCBI taxonomy): Eukaryota > Metazoa > Chordata > Mammalia > Rodentia > Cricetidae > Peromyscus > Peromyscus leucopus. Next base: position 40,904,193 of record NC_051083.1, read on the forward strand.
GAGAGAGAAAAAACAGGCAATATACTATCTGCAAGGTGGAGAATTGGAGGAATAGAATGGTTCCATCCAACGTAGAAGAGTGTAGAGTCAACAGGGACCATGGTATATTAGTTTGAAGATAAAGTCCTTAGGGCTTGGAAATGAAGTGATTGTTTCAATCCTAGAACCCAAAGTCCAGAAAACCTGGAATTCTAACACAAAGATTAGTAGAAACTTGAGTCTGAGGAAAGAGGATAAAATTTTGACCTTCCTCTGTCTTTGTTATGTATAGGTCCATAGCTTTATGCTTGCCTGCATTAAGGGCAGATTTTCCTCCTGATTGAGGCCACAGATTCACATGTAATTTCTTCTGGAGTATTTTTTACAAATATCTGCAGGATAACACATCATTCTAACACCATCATTCTAACCCAAAGCACAAACATGGAGGATTCACTTTCATCAGAAAAATGAAGGGGATGTTCCCTATAGTTGTAATGCTATTCATAGTAGTTGAGAAGTAGATTCAACTGAGGTGTCCAGTGGTGGACATGATTTTGTATATATATATACTGAAAACCTGTTATTTTCAGTAATATGGATGGATCTTGAGGTAATAATTTGAAGTATTCTAGGCACATCAGACAACACCAATGATAGCAATCATACCTGGAGTAATAATATGGATGTTTCTACTGGGAAGCAATTTCTTATGGTTTCCTGTAGTTTCTCTTTATCTTGTAAGCAAAGGTGGTCCTGACTGCCTTTGTTTGTGTTATTTATTAAGCAATGCTCTTTACCATGTGAGAAAAGCTGCATGGAGCAAGAAAACCCACTATAAGAGTTTGTCAGGGGAAGGGGAACAGAGGGGTGTTCTTAGGCCTATAGGAATGATTGTGCAGGAAGAAGGAAGAGGGGGTATGTGGGACCTGCTTTAATGGATTCCCCCTGCACATGTGCCTATGGGCTTAGGTAGCTATGCTACACATGCGCATAGATTATGTGAACAAGCTGTGTGCAAATTATGTGACTGTACAGCACATGGATAACATAGGATGTAAGGCCCTGGGATGAGTAAGCATTTTGCCAGCCCATGTGCAATCATGGAATTCTAACAGTTTGGACTTATCTTTTCACATTTTTTTTTTATCAATACATACTGTAGCAAGTTGTTCTCTGTCCCACCAGCCAGCTCCTAAATAATGACAAGAAGACTTATTATTAATTATGAAAGCTCAGCCTTATCTTGGGCTGGTCCCACTAGTTCTTATAACTTAAATTAACCCATTTATTTTAATCTACATTCTGTTGTATGGCCCATTACCTCAACTCTCCATACTGTTTATGCTGCTTGCTCTGCATCTAACTGGTAACTCTGCCTTCTTCCCAGAGTTCTCTCTCTGCCTGGAAGTCCCACCTATACCTCCTGTTTAGTTATTGGCCATTTAGCTTTTTATTACACCAATCACAGCAATACATTTTCACAGTGTACAAATACCCCACAACACATACAGTCTGGGAAGATTGAAAGAATGAATGTCTCCTGAATGCTTTAAAGTCTCAGACTATTTCGCCACTTTATTAGATTTCTTTTACTGTATAGCTCATTATTATACATTTACAAACTTGAAGCAACATTCATTTATTAACTCATTGTTCTATGTTAGAAGTCTGATGTTGTATAAGTAGTTCTCTACGTGGGGCATAACAAATGCTGAGCTAAGCCACTCACCGAATTGAGTGCTTATCTTAAAATTCCAGAGAAAAATTACCTCTCAATGTAATATATATTATGTCCAAACCTGATAATTTTGAGGCTGATCTTAATTCCTACAAACCACTCATATTCCTTATCATTGTGGCAATCTCTGTATTCAAAACTAGCAATAGAAAATGGACACCTTTAGAGACATTTCACAGCCTTGATGCAGTAGGGAGGGGCTTGGTCCTGTCTCAACTGAATGTACCAGACTTTGCTGACTCCCCATGGGAGGGATTACCCTTTTGGAGGAGGGGATGAGGGGCGGAGTGGGGAGAAGAGGTTGGGGGAGCAGAAGGAGGGATGAGAGGGAGATCTGTGGTTGATATGTAAAATAAATTAAAAAATTTATAAATAAAAAAAGAAAATGGACACCTTGTTGAATAATTTTCATTCAAATATGTTTGACTTCTCTATCTCTTAATGTTAGGTCTAAGTTTATAGGCTTCTGTAATTAGGTTAAGCAAACATTGATTACATCTTTTTCCTAAAGTCAATTTATCATACAAGATGGTGTATGGGAGCATAATAAATATTTGTAGTTCTGATGATTATAAAGAGGAAGTGCATACACATTTAAGTCAGAGAAGATTGATGGTGACCTCCTGAAATTTATGCCGAACAAAGGCATCATAAAAGAAGACTTCTTTAAGCTTAATATTTCTCCTTTGTAACACAATACTGTGATAGTGTATGTGGCACCTGGTCCTCCTTTCATTGCTCCATGGAACATGATGTTCATTGAATATTTAAACATTTGGACCCTCACTACTGCTATGCCTCTGAATAATATACCAGCATACAGGAACCTAATAGCTTCTGTCAGCATTTCTTAAAATGTGGCATGCTGAATTGTTATCTTGCAAATAGGATAAAATGTCAGATCTTTCATAGGTTTTGACAGCTCCAAAAAATAGAATGCTGGCTTAACATGTTTAAAATTTGGTTCCAATATGATATAATTTCAAGATCACATGCATCGTAGATTTTTAGAATGCTTATGAATGCTTTAAAGTAAATGAAAGTATAATCAGTTTACATTTTGAAAAGACTCTCAAAGCTTTTCAGTTCAGACATTTCAGCTCAGTACTAACTAAATTAGTCTAGATATTGGAAGACATTATATCTTCAAAGGGTATAAAATACATTAGTATTTGAAATAATACTTGGCAAAATATTAATCTGAAATTCTCAATAAAGCACAGGAAAAATTGATGTTTCTATGTCTTAATTTATCATGATACAATATGAACTTCAAATTTTTACCTGAAATTGACTAGAAATGGCAAATAATTGATGAAAACAACTGATATGCCTTAGAGGATATTAATAATATGCATTCAATATTTTAATAAACAGTCTAATATAGAGAAACTGTAATGTGGTTGTATTATGTTCTAATAGATGCCCATTGTTACAGACATATAAAGAAATCTCAGATTATTATTAATTTAGACATAATTTTTTAGCTCTTTCAATTACAGATATTGTTACAAGAAACAATTCATTTTGTAGTTCAATTATAACAAGTGTCATAGTTGTAATAAATAAAAAAATCCAAATCACATATCATTTAGAATAGATGAAGAAGCATATGCTTTATTGTGTTATGTAAGAGTGATAGATAGACAGACAGACTGATAGATGATAGATAGATAAATAGATATATATATATATAGATAGATAGATAGATAGATAGATAGATAGATAGATAGATATATAGATAGATAGTTGTTCCCTTGAGAAAAAGTCCCTGTAGTTTATTTTTCAGAGAATCTTAGGCTAAAGCAGTAAACAAAGCAAGAAGAAAATTGCATCTGCAAGGAACTTCCGGACTAAACAGCCTTCTTTCAAAAGACTGGCAGTTTCTTTTGGGTACAGTTACGTGTCAAAGCTATAATTTTCCATTTACTTTTATTTATTGTTGTATATGTAGGATGTTTACCCCAATTTGATGACATTTGCTCTTTGTCAGAGAAAATCTTCCCGCAGACACATATAAACTACAATTATTCCCCTGATGCAAGTTATACAAATGGCCCCTGTCATTCTTCTTTTGACACTGTTCACTTCTCCACACAGAAATCAGTTGTCAAATGACTGAAGTCCTATATAATTCAGTTCTAATGGACTGTATATGGCAAGGGTGATTCAATCTGCACTAGTTCAAAATACCTTTCTCCAAACTGCCATTGTATCTGAAAAGACAAAGTTCTACTGTGATTGCTATTTGGATGGCTGTTGTGGCAGTCTTCAGTTTCTAGAGGATGCCTAATTTGAGTAAAAACACAAAGATCACAGATGACCTGGAAGGTCCAGATGCAAACTATTGGGTGTAAGGTGATTTAAACAGCAGTTGAAGTTGCACATTTTTCACCATGAAGCAGTTCTGTTTTGATCCATTTATTATCTGTTTACTGTAGTACTGTATTTAAATACATTTGTTCACATACAGAGTGCACTTTCAGTTGGGTGTGGGATATGGCATCTCACAACTGAAATTCCAAAACCCAGGAGGCTATGGCAGGAAGACTAAAATGAGTTAGAAGCCTATATAGGTTATATAGTGAGTTTGAGGCCAGTATGCTCTACAGTAATTCCATGGGTTAAAAAGCATTTTTTTCACCTTCCCCTCAAGATCTACAAACATCTCAAATAGAGAAGTAAAACATTTTACATGTTGATTGTCAGGAGCCTAGTACACTGTTCAGTGGCTATCCATTCCCATGCTAACCCAATGGTCCTTGCTAAAAAGCAATATGATTAGCCACTGTTGAGGGACTATTAGATCTCTTTCTAAGACAATTGTGCCCACACATTAATGTCACCTGTTGGGCTTAGTTGACTCTTAACAGTCATGAATAGTTATATTTGTCTCCAGCATGAGTCAGTGCTTTAAAATACCATAAAATACAAGTAGCCAGGAAAAGTCTGACAAGAGAGATAAGGTTTACCTCCTGAATACTCCATATGATGTGAAAGTTATTTTATCTTTTTGATCATTCATCATATGAAAGATTTGTTTTTACTTTTTTTTCTCTACACACTTCAGTTCTAAGAAAACCTTGATAGATTTTTCAGAGTCATTTTTATTCCGAGGAGAGGAAACACAAGTGAGAGCAAGCAATAATCATATCCACGAAAACCGCTCCATAACATCTATGTCAGAATTTCTGCTCCTGTGAATATGTCACATAATACTACAAGGAAAAAAGTAAGGCTAAAGATAGAATTAATTTTGTAATCAGATGGTCTTAGACATCTTGGATTATCTGGATGGGCTCTTTGAACTGACAATATCCTTGCTAACTGTTAGAAGCAGGTAGACAGGACAGAAACAGACAGGAGCATGAGAAGGACCTATGCATTTGGGATACTGACTGAAAAAAGAAGGAAGTTGTCATTAGTGAACTAGGCATCCTTTAGAAGCTGGAAAAGACATCAGATTCTTCTTTAGCGCTTCTACAAGAAATGCAATGCCATGATGACCTTGAGTTCAGCCCTATTAGATCTGTTTCATACTTCTGCTCTTCAGGAAACAATAAGAACAGATTTTTGTTACTTTTTAGAGATTCATTTTATTTTATGTATATGATTATTTTGCCTGCACACACACACACACACACACACACACACACACACACACACACACATGCATATACAGAAATATAAAAAGTGTTGGGACAACTGGAAGTGTAGTTATGAGTGCTTGTGAGTCACCATGTGGATGCAGGGAAGTGAACCCAGGTCCTTTGCAACAGCAGCAAGCACTTTTTTAACTGCTGGGCAATCTCTGTCTCCAGCCCCATTTTTTTTTTCTGATTTCTTTTTTTTTAAAAAATTTTTTTAATTTTATTTTGCAATACTATTCAGTTCTACATAACAGCCACAGATTTCCTTGTTCTCCCCCTTCCTGCCCCCCTCCTCTTCCCCCCAGCCCACCCCCCTTTCCCACCACCTCCAGATCAAGGCCACCTCCGAGGACTGAGATCGACCTGATAGACTCAGTCCAGGCAGGTCCAGTCCCCTCCTCCCAGATTGAGTCAAGTGTCACTGTATAAGTCCCAGGTTTCAAACAGTTATCTCATGCAGCGAGCCCAGGACCTGGTACCACTGCCTAGATGCCTCCCAAACAGAGCAAGCCAATCAACTGTCTCACCTATTCAGAGGGCCTGATCCAGTTGGGGGTCCCTCAGCCTTTGGTTCATAGTTCATGTGTTTCCATTCTTTTGGCTATTTGTCCCTGTGCTTTATCTAACCTTGGTTTCAACAATTCTCGCTCATATAAACCCTCCTCTTTCTCGCTAATTAGACTCCCAGCGCTCCACCAGGGGCCTAGCCATGGATGTCTGCATCCAGATTCCTCAGTCCTTGGATGGGGTTTCTGGCACAACTATTAGGGTGTTTGGCCATCCCATCACCAGAGTAAGTCAGTCCCGGCTATCTCTCCCATTACCAGAGTAGGTCAGTCCCGGCTGTCTCTCGGCCATTACCAGCAGTCTTTTATGGAGGTATCTTTGTGGATTTCTGTGGGGCTCTTTAGCACTTTGTTTCTTCCATTTCTCATGTGGTCTTCATTTACCATGGTCTCCTATTCCTTGTTCTCCCTCTCTTTTCTTGATCCAGGGGGGATCTCCTGCTCTCTTTCCCTCGACCCTTGCCGTTCATTGCTCCCACTCATGTCCAGGCTGTTCATGTAGATCTCATCCATTTCTCCATCATTGGGTGATCCCCGTGTCTTTCTTGGGGTCCCGTTTTCCAAGTAGCCTCACTGGTGATGTGAGTAGCAGTCCATTCATCCTTGTTCCACATCTAGCATCCTCCTATGAGTGAGTACATAACATATTTGTCTTTCTGAGTCTGGGTTACCTCACTCAGGATGATTTTTTCTAGATCCATCCATTTGCCTGCAAACCTCATGATGTCATTGTTTTTCTCTGCTGAGTAGTATTCCATTGTGTATATGTGCCACAATTTATTTATCCATTCTTCAGTTGAAGGGCATCTAGGTTGTTTCCAGGTTTTGGTTATTACAAACAATGCTGATATAAACATAGCTGAGCAAGCGCTCTTGTGGTATGATTGAGCATTTCTTGGGTATATGCCCAAGAGTGGCATATAGCTGGATCTTGGGGGAGATTGATTCCCAATTTTCTAAGAAAGCGCCATATGGATTTCTAAAGTGGTTGTACAAGCTTGCATTCCCACCAGCAGTGGAGGAGAGTTCCCCGAGTTCCACATCCTCTCCAGCATAAAGTGTCCTCAGAGTTTTTGATCTTAGCCATTCTGACAGGCATAAGGTGGTATCTCAGAGTTGTTTTGATTTGCATTTCCCTGATGATTAGGGATGTTGAGCAATTCCTTAAATGTCTTTCAGCTATTTGAGCTTCCTCCGTTGAGAATTCTCTGTTTAGTTCTGTAGCCCATTTCTTAATTGGACTGTTGGTTGTTTTGATGTCTAATTTCTTGAGTTCCTTATATATTCTGGATATCAGTCCTCTATCAGATGTGGGGTTGGTGAAGATCTTTTCCCATTCTGTAGGCTGTCTCTTTGTCTTGTTGACCGTATTCTTTGCTCTACAAAAGCTTCTCAGTTTCAAGAGGTCCCATTGATTGATTGTTTCTCTCAGTGCCTGTGCTACTGGTGTTATATTTAGGAAGTGATCTCCTATGCCAATGCATTCAAGACTACTTTCTACTTTCTCTTCTAGCAGGTTCAGAGTAGCTGGATTTATGTTGAGGTCCTTGATCCACTTGGACTTAAGTTTTGTGCATGGTGACAGATATGGATCTCTTTGCAGCCTTCTACACGTTGATATCCAGTTATGCCAGAACCATTTGTTGAAGATGCTTTCTTTTTTCCATTGTACACTTTTGGCTTCTTTGTCAAAAATTATATGTTCATTGGTGTGTGGGTTAATGTCAGGGTCTTCAATTCGATTCCATTGGTCCACATGTCGGTTTTTATGCCAATAACAAGCGGTTTTTATTACTGTAGCTCTACAGTAGAGCTTGAAGTCAGGGATTGTGATGCCTCCAGAGGTTGTTTTATTGTACAGGATTATTTTGGCTACCCTGGGTTTTTTGTTTTCCATATGAAGTTGAGTATTATTCTTTCCAGGTCTGTGAAGAATTGTGTTGGTATTTTGATGGGGATTGCATTGAATCTGTAGATTGCTTTTGGTAAAATTGCCATTTTTACTAAATTGGTCCTGCCTATCTATGAGCATGGGTGTCCAGTCCCATTTTTTAAATTTTTTTTCATTTGTTTTGAACCCCACTGCAGCTTTCCCTCCCCACTCCTCCCACTACCTTCTCCCATCTTTCCTCTGGCCCCTCCTCAATCCAATCCTCCTCTGTTCCTGTTTAGAAAGGAGCAAGCCTCCCATGGGTGCCAACAATGCATGGCCTATCAAGTGGAGATAGGACTAAGCTCCTCTCCTTGTATTAAGGCTGGGCAATGTAATGCAGCATTAGGAAAAGGTTCCCAAAAGCCAGCCAAAGCATTAGGGAAAGGCCCTGTTCCCACCACCACAAGTCCCACGAGTAGACCAAGCCATACAACCTTCACACATATGCAGAGGGCCAAGGCCTGTCTCATACAGGCTTCCTAGCTGTTGGTCCAGAGTCTGTGACTGCCTATGAGAAGGCCAGTTACTTCTGTGGGTTTCTTTGTGATGACTCTGACGTCCCTGGCTCATACAATCCTTCTCCCTCTCCTAACAGAATTTCTTGGGCTTTGCCCAGGGCTTGGCTATGGATCTCTGCATCTGTTTCCATCAGTTACTGGATGAAGGCTCTTTAATAACAATTGAGGTAGTTGCCAATGTGATTACATGAGATGGCCAGTTCAGGCTACCTATCCACTATTGCTAGGGATCATCCTTGTATATTTGTGGGGGTTTCCCTTGCACCAGGTTTCTACCTGACCACAAAATGCCCCCCACATCAAGACATCTCTTTCATTACTCTCCCCCTTCATCCACTCCTCAACCAGATCCCTCATGTTCCATTTCCCACCTATCCCTAGTCTACCCAGGAGACAGCCACTAAATTCATTACAATAATAAGAAACTATAACATTCAATTAGTTGGATTTTTGTAGTCATATTCACTGTGAAATCATTTGAATTATGATTTTTTTAAAAACACTATTCACATTGTCAGTATATATAATATAATAAAGATTCTTTAAAAAGTAATTTCTGTATCAGGTTATGAGTGTTTCTAAAGAACTAGAAAAGAAATGAAAAAAATTATTTGCTGACACACATCTCCCAGAGTTTTTTAATTGTATAATTACCTGATCTGCAGCTTCTAAAACAAATCAGTGTTCATAGTAGTTTCAATATTGGATGAGAAGGGATATGCTGTGGCCCTTCATAAGCTTCACACCTTCAATAAAGATAAATATTACACAGCTTTGTCATGACTGAAAAAACACACAGTAATTACAAACTGAATTCTAACTGTAGCCTTACTTTTTTTCTTTGTAATATCATAAGACATATTCACAGGAGCAGGATTCAGACATAGATATTATGGAGTGATTTTTGTGGATAAGATTGTTGTTTGCTCTCACTCATGTTTCCTCTCCTTGGAATAAAAACACACTTCCCTCCAGCAGCTCTTGCTTTATAGCTTTATCTGATCTTCCTCCAAAGCTTAATTTGTGTTTTGATATATATATATATTTGCTATATCAAATAGCAGCTTGTCTAGTCAGTCACTAGATATTTCTCTTAATTAATATTGAACAACGTGCTTTTTTTTGTGAGTTTAGGTCTGTGCCTTTCCAAATAAGAAAACTGTGAATGAAAATAACACTTTCACAGTTTTTGTTTGATGCAGAATTTTATGTAAACTAAGAACTAAGAGATGTTTGGCATGTATTGTGAGTATAAGAACTTCCCATGGGGGGAAGAAAAAAAAACCCAAAACACAATATTATCCTGAGAAAGAAACGCAAAATCCAAACTGAAAGACTTAGTTTCAAATTCCATCAATATAATGTTACTACTTGCATGGCCTTTGGCAAATCATGTACTCTCCTTGTGTCAGCTATAAAATGGAAATAATAACATGCATTGTAGATCAATTTGGTGGTTTGATAACAAAATACATATGATTAATTTGCTTAACATTCAGGAACTTGCACCAACCACAGTTTGTAGCTGTGTGTCTTGCCATGATACTCTGACTCTGAATGTTTACTTTCCTGTGCTTCATGCATTGATTTTCTTTCTGAAGCAAAACAACTGTATCTCATCAATTAAAACAGGCTCTCAAATCTGCAGCTGTGAGTTTTGATGACTCCTAGTTTCCATGTAATGCATTTTAATTTTGTAGTGAATGTCAGTTTTCATCAGCACTAATGTCCTCATGACATAATATGACTTGAAGATATGCAAATGACATCTTAACAGGTATTTCTAATTAGATGCAGGTCGTAGGTGGGCAGGTACTCTCTAATTAGTTCTGAGGTAATCAGGAAAAATCACATTTGATTTTATGCTACAATTTCACTTCAGGAAGATCAGGGCCGAGAGGCAGGCACACAGCTCATTTTCTTTCACTGAAAAATACTTCATCTCTCTACTTTTAGCTTCTTCAGAGCATCTCCATCCTCTTTAATTCACACTTTGTATAAACCCAGGGATTTTGCTTTGCACCATAAATAGAACACTAACCAGGCTGAAAGCAAAACTACAGGGTTCTATGGGTACACAATAGTCAAATAGCAAAGCAAACACACAGGTGTCAGACCACTTTAATCAGAACTTGCCGTTTCACCTTCTCTTTCTTCTATTTTGGGGTCTCAGCATTGGGTGGTGCCTACCAAAATTGATGAGGGCAATCTTATTTATTGAGTATCTATTTTCAAATGCTAATCTTTAGCAGGAACACTCTGACAGATAGGTAGAAGGGGAGTAGTAAAGAGAGAAAAATTAAGGTCTTAACAAGCAATTCAGTTTTGTGCAGTAAACATTTTCTACTATTTCAAGGATATCAACTATGTAAGTTTTCTTCTTTCTCCTCTATTGTGCTGGTTTTTAAGGTTTTTTTTATGATATGGATTGAAACTCTGAAATTAGAGCCTGACACAGGCTGGCCAAGTGTTCTACCACTGAGCTATTTACTTTACTTTTGATTTTGAGACAGGGTTTCACTCAGTTGCCCAGTTTGCCTTGCATTCACCCAGTAGCATAGGTAAGTCTTGAATTTGATAGTCTCCTGGTTCAGCCTTTTGAGTCTGAGAGTTTTAGGTTTGTATCACTAGTATTATGCCCAGATCACAGAGACTCCCAAAAGACCACCATAGAGACCAAACCACATATGTAAAAGCAAAGGGCCTTTATTTCAAGCTCAAGGTTAGTCTCTCTGCCTGCCTGACACAGCAGTGAGAACAGAGCCTCCCCCCAGCCTAGGCAGGGTGGTGTTTTTAGCAAAGCAGAGGTTGGGGTGAGGGGATTTCCAGGGTTCAGGACCCTGCCTGGCTGACATTTGTCTAGGGCTATCTGTAAAAAGGAAATAGGTATGTGCTAGGCTCAGGGACATCTGGTGATTTTATCTAATTTTATCTGATTGGAATGTTTGGGATGTCAGGTTCTTCCCCTTAGATGCTGACCCATCCCTGGGTGGATCCCTGGGTGGTGTCACTTTATGGCTTTTCCTGGATCCAGTGTTGCCTGCCAGTAAGCCTGTCATGGCAGCTATGTGGTCAAGTTGTTTTGGGACTCCCACACTAGAATGGAGTTTTTTGATGGTTTTGATCCTTTCTTTTAGGTAATCACAATTTCTACATAGTTTTTTTAGTTGTTATAGATTAATGGTGTCAAATAGGTATTAGAAGTTCTGTGTCCTCTGGTGGTGTTACTGGATATTTTGGAGACTGCTTTGTGGCCACCAAATGACACTGGGGAAATTGGGGCCCCCTTATGGGGTTCTTATTCTTATCAATAGAATAATTTAGGAATACACATACAAGGAAACTCAAAGACAATTTCATGAATTTAAAGAAAAACCCCAGGGTAGATGAGCTACAAAGAACAGCAGCTTCCCAGAAGAGAAGGAAAAATGTCGGACCACTTTAGTTATGTTGTGCCCAGATTGTGACCCCCAGAGAGACCACCAAAGACGAGCATGCCGGAATGCAAAAGCAAGGTTTAATTCTGGATATCCCAAAGCATTACAAGCCTAGGCAGGGACTTCGTCCAATACATCCAACACAGTGGAGGCTGGAGGAAGCGCCCACCTGTCTGCAAGCTCAGTTTTTAAAGGGAAAAGTCACAAGGTTACATCATTTAGGGGTGCTAGTACAGGTACAATTCTGATTGGCTCGCTTCTAGGGACTTCTAGAAATTACTTCTAAGGGAGTGGTTGCCCGCCACCATTTCTCATTGGCTGCCCCCAGATGGGGGCATCTGGTGATTACACAGTCACTATGGAAACTAGGGTTGGGACATTCTATGGTCAAGCAGTTGCCTAGGGGGCCAGGGAGAGGACATTCCATAGTCCGGCAGCCATTACCTCCTGACTACGTTGTGACTCTGTAATTTTACACTTCCTGGTTTCTGGAATCTGAACTGTCTGGTCTCAGTAACTTCTGGCCTGTTCTCAAAAGGAGAAATCTTAGGCCTTAATTTTAGGGTGAAAGCATTTTGGTCTTATTTCTAAGATGGCTCATTTTGGTCTCACAGTTAAAGAAGCCTGGAGGTCAGTCATGTGATGGCAGCCATTTTTCAGGAAGAGGGGCCTTATAGAAAGAGTAATGAAGCTCAGAGTTAGAGAAAACATGGAAAAGTTGCCCTTTTCAGAGTAATTTAGAAAAGTGAGCAGAACTAGGAAGCAGCATGGCTGAACCCTGTAAGAGACTGTAGTAGGGATGGAAATTTTAGTAAGGAAAAGTACATTACAGTATTAAAGGCATAACTGTTCTCCCTATCTCATTAGCATAGCTTAAGGTAAAAGTGCCTTCCTAAGGGGAGTTCCCATCTTCCTGAGGTGTGGTCCTTTAGCCAGGTCATTGACATCACCCAACTGAAATGTTAGATTTCTACCTAGTTTGGAGATTTTCATTCTGTTGACCATAAGACAGTTCCATTAGCTGGCCTTTACCACTCCACCATCAGTGGGTATAGAAAGTATTGGGTGCTACTTTATCATGGGTAAATCAGAAATTGAAATAATCACATCTTTGATCAACTCTTTGTTGTAGAATATTATTTTAAAGTGTGCTACTTTTGTTTATGTTGCGTTTGTTTAACTCTGTGAAGCTGTGATACTTTGGTTGTCTAAAACACCTGATGGTTTAATAAAGATCTGAATGGCCAATAGTGAGACAGAAGAAAGGATAGGTGGGGCTGGCAGGCACAGAGAATATATAGAAGAAGAAATCTGGGAGGAGGGTAGAAAGGAAAAACAAAAGGAAAAGGAGCCAGAGAAGGAGGAGGACTCCAGGGACCAGCCACCCAACTACACAGCAAGCCATGGCGTAAGAGTACGATTTACAGAAGAGAACCTAGAAAAACCCAGAGGCAAAAGGTAGATTGGATAAATTAAGTTAAGGGAAGCTGGCAAGAAACTAAGTGTAAGACAAATTGCTAAACAGTCTTATTCATTAAAAACCCGGAGCCAGATTTTCGGTTAAAACTGAGAGATCAGAGGAATAGGGCAAGCCACAACCAACCTCACCTTACCAATGCTCAGCTTCCAAAGAGACTTACTTCCTATATACCCATGCCTATAGCCTTTCTGTCCCTGCCATCTCCTTTCCTCTACCTGCCCAGCTATGTCACTTCCTGTCTGTCTGTACAGACGTCCAGACCTTTATGATTAACTAGTGTTGGAATTTAAGGCGTGTGCCACCACACCTGGCTTTGTTCCCTGTGTGGCCTTGAACTCACAGAGATCCAGATGAGTCTCTGTCTCCCGAATGCTAGGATTAAATGTGTGTGCTACCATTGCCTGACATCTATGTTTCATATAGTGGCTGGCTTTTTCCTCTGATCCTCAGATAAGCTTTATTAGGGTACACAATACATTAGGGGACACAATATATCATCACAACTAAGCTAAAATAAGGCTAGGCATTCATAAGTAATAACAAGCCTCCATGTGTGAATTTATTTGGTAGCTGGGTGGTGGGTCCCTTAAAAAGCAAAAACAAACAACAACCACCCTTTGTTCTCAGTTGTAGCAGGGTCCTTTGCTGTTGTTCCCTTTGGGGGTGGGGGCCAAGTAGGCAAAGAGTCAAACCACACAGACTCCTGTAGAATGTCGAAACAACAAACTCAGTTTATTCAGGAAGAGGCAAGCCTTGTATACCCTCCACTCCACCTTGGGGGAGGTCTGATGAATATGCATCTGCTGGTGTGACATAGCTCCCTCTCATTGGTCCAGGTCATCTCCAGATCATGTTTCAGCTGCTGTTGCTAAGACCATCAGGCAGACCCAGGCTGGCTCTCAGAAAGTATCTTTTTTACTGGTTTGAGCCGTCTGGCCCTCAAGCCGGTCAGGGATGAGTCATCCCACACTCAGTATCTATGCAAAGTATTTCTTTGGAGAGCAGAAAATTATCTAAAGAGAAATTCTCCTGTATTTTGCCATGTAGCATAAAGCAACCTGTTTAGTTTCAGAGTGTAAGTGGGTGATGCTTGTGGACTTAAAGATGCACTTTATGCACTTGCTTTTATGCAGGAGCTAAGCATCAGTTTAATTTATGTTTACTTACTTCAGCACTTACTTCTTAGGCTAGATTACCATAGAAAAATACTGGCCTACTTTCTGTTGATAAGAAAGTGAACACTTAACTGCAGAGAACTGGGGAGACTGAATAGACTGGGATCATTGCTTCCTCTAATTTTGTTTCTAATGCTACAACAAAACAGTACAAATTGAATAAGTCATAACTAAGCAAAATTTATTTTTCACTATTTTGGAGGCTGGAAAGTTTAAAATCATGATATAAACAAACCTGACTGAGGACTCCTTCCTGAAATTTAACTTGTGCTTCTCCTGCCTCAGCCTTCTGAGTCTGGGATTACAGGCTTGTACAACCAGGAGCAACTTTAGTTGGTTCTGATACTTTTCCTTCAGATTATCACAATTTCTTCATGAATTTTTTGATACTTCTCACAGATTGATGCTTTAAACAATGTAATAGAAGCTTCATACCTTCTGATGGCATTATTTGAAATGCCTGTCTTTTTGCAGAATCCTCTTGTGGCAGAAAGCAAAAGACTTTGGTGCTACACTACATTATAGACAAGGGAAATAAATACCTGAAGTACTGTGGCTGTTCTGTAATGGGCCTAGAAAATAGATAAATGCTATCTGTGCTGGGCATCAATAAGTATATATATAGCTTTGGCAAAGCATCATCCTATAAATGCCAATCATCTAATAAAAAATAAGGATGCTAAAAAACATGCCTCAAGCTGGGTTCCCTAGAAGCAGACCTGAAATGAAAGTGAAGTATAAATAATAACAGCTTGAGTTGGGATAATACCAAAACACACAGTAGTAAGAACAAAATGGGAAATATGGCCAATAAAAGGTGGTGTATCAAGTAAATTATTGTGGATTCATTATGAGAGCTCAATTCCCTTGGGGAGCTGTGGGAGTTGGAACAGTACACATGCATGTTAGAGAAAACTAGAGCTGAACAAAATTAAAACAATGAAGATACATCTTACTTTATTAGAGCCTGTTTGCTGATAAAAACAAACCTATAGAAATGTAGCTCATTGTAGAACTGGGAATGATTCTGAATATATCATGTGCAGATATGCATTTATAACACAAAAATAGGAAATGTCAGAGGTAAGAAATGAGATTCTGGCTCAACAGATTTGAAGAATGGTCAGGGTATTAAGGCACGAAGGGTGGAGGAGGTTTTGAATCAGGATCCAGAGTTGTCAAATGGAAAGGACAAGGATTCTTACTATTTGACTTATTAGATTGTTGCTAAAAATGAATTCTAAAAGGAAGGAAATGAAGCCCTAGTTTAAGACTGGGTAAAGAAAAAAAAAAAGGTCACAGGAGACTACATAAAGTTTTGGTCACACCTCAGACCTATCTCTTCTCAGGGTAAGGAGGCTGGATGACTTTGACATTGATCTTTTATTAATAATTGGTTGAGGACTGCTTCTCAGAACATTAATTTCCTGTCTTTGAAGCTTTCCTGAGTAGATGGAGAAGGTTTTGGCTGCCAAGGAAAGTCTTTCAACAGTTGGAATTGTCAGAGCTTACACTCTAGTGCTAAGGCAACAAGGATAGAGGTGGAACCCTAAAGGGTTCAGCTATAAGCCCTCAGTAGAAGACCACAAACACATCAGGGGTTGAATGAGTCATCAGCTGTTTTCATCTTGGCTCTCTCCTCTGGATAACTAAAGACTTCTAAGGAGCTATGATTTAGGAAGAGAGAAGAAGGGAGGAGAGGAGAGAGGGTAGTAGAAGAAAGACTGAACTAAACCAAAGTCAACCAGTGTAAATATCCTCCTAGTAGTTAGGAATGGTCTATCATGGGTCTTGAAAACTGAAGGTACACTTGGAAACTGGCATTAAGGCAGTTAGGAAAAATAAAGACTCCTAGCAACAGTGGAGAAGGTGCCTGTAGTCCTTCACCTGTAGTCAGATTAGTGACTACCCTAATTGTCATCATATAACCTACATCCAGTAACTGATGGAAGCAGATGCAGAGACCCACAGCCATGCACTGGGCAGAGCTCCTGGAGATCAGTTGAAGAGAGGAAGGAGGGATCATAGGAGCAAACGAAGTCGAGATCATGATGGGGAAAACCACGGAGACAGCTGACCCAAGCTAGTGGGAGCTCATGGATTCTGAACTGACAGCTGAGGAACCTGCATGGAACCCAACTAGACCCTCTGAATGTGGGTGAAAGTTATGTGGCTTGATATGTTTGTGGGGCCCTTGGCAGTGGGACCAGGTCTTATCCCAGGTGCATGAACTGGCATTTTGGAGCCCATTCCCTATGGTGGGATACCTTGCTCAGCCTTGATGCAAGGGAGAGGGGCTAGGCCCTGCCTCAACTTGGTAGGCCAGACTTTGTTGATTCCCTAAGGGAGGCCTTACCCTCTTTGAGGAGTGGACAGGGAGTGGGATGGGGGGAGATGGGGGCAGGAGAAGGAGATGGAGGGGAAACTGGGGTTAATATGTAAAATGAAAAAGATTTAAATTAAAAAACAAATGTTGTTACAATGTAACTTTTAAAAATTAATAAAGTATGTATGTGTAGTTCATTAAACCATCAATGATTAAAAAAAAAGAAGCTGGAGCTTGTGGAAGGGGCAGGAGCAAAGGTGGCAGGGGGAATGAAGGACACCTCTTTATCATGGAACCTCAGAATCCCCAAGATTATTAGGCACTCTGGTACAGGCAAAATAATACAGCTGCCCAAAATTATCAGTTCTACTTGGTGCCATCAACTCAGATCACCAATATCTCATAGAGCACCTTTATATTATTTTGGGACAACATGCTCCTCTAAGAGAATAGGATGCTGGCTTTACTGTGACAAGAACAAGTTCTCATCAGGAGCAGGTCTAAGGAATGAAAGTTTGCAACTCTAAGTAATGAAGTAGGAAGAGGTAGATGATCCTGAGAGAACACACACACACACACACACACACACACCTGTCCAAAATGACCCTGCTGAACCATGTCTCTACTCCTCAAGCTTATCCCACTCTGTCCCCTATATTTACTTCCTCTCCTTTCTACACCTATGAAAACTAATTTGATATATCCTTCTCCACTTACTTTATATTTTGGTACCTTTAACAATACACCGTGATGTAGTGAGAAAGGCAGCTGCCAAAAGTGATGTCTTTGAGTTGAATTGAACACTTTTATCCAATATCAAGTCCTATGATGTGAACTCAAAGTGGCTCCTACAGTTCCAGAACAGAAACAGCTTTCAGGATGGTGTGTTCTTTTTGCATTCATTCTGCCAGTGTCTTGCAAGCCATCTGCAGAGATTTCTTACAGAGGTAAGAGGAGGACTTGGAACTCACAGCCATTGATTTCCTGGCCAGGGCAGCAGAAACTATCAATACAATCAATGCCTATTGTGGCAAGGGTTGTTTTGCTACCCTTTTTCTGCTGAACCTCAGAATTTCAAGTCTTCACAGTTTTGGCCACTGTGATCCAGGCTGGGTTTGAATTATTGAACTGGTGTCCACATTGGTCACTTAATACTCAACTACAAACCTTATGATTATTTATTCAATACTGTATGTCTTGGGATTTCCCAATGGCTGGAGATTTAGGGCCTCTGCTCTGAGACATGGCAGTAGTATTATATATTATGATACACTTGGCAGACTCTGAGAAGGCTGGGAGAATTGAGCTCCCACTTAACTACCACAGCAGTGTCTGGCAGGTCACCTCACACCTTGGAAAACAGATCAGTGTCTTGCAGGTGAGATGGTTTATGATTTTGTGACTATAAATCACACAGTCTTGAAGGCAGACTTATACTTCCTTGGCAGTGTTGTAGAGCAGCACTATAACTCTTAGGGACTCATGAGAGGTGTGTATTGCCTGTATCAAAGTCATCCTGAGCTTTCCTCAAGTTACAGAGAGGCAGGAATAACAAAGCAGGCAGAACAGAGTGGGGCTAGGTCCCTTCTCAATCACACTCTTCCTACTAATGACCAGATCACATCCCATGCATGATTACAAGAGTCATACACACTAAATCCCAATACAAACATGCTAACAGTGTTAGAATATTCTTGTGTGTCTCATTCATATCCCACATCCAAATACAGCATGTCAGTGATGGAGCAGGGCACTTAGTCTTTGCTTTGTTTATGTCCTAAGTTGAATTACATCCCAACACTGAATGTTCTGTAGTCTTCTTGTTTACTATATGCACGTTGTTATACAATTACACAACTCCAGTGTTGGAGAAGTGCTTCCATTCATTCTTTTCTTCATTTATATACATAAGTCAATAAGAGTGCTACATAAATAGGGTCAATGTAACTCTACAGTGATGCTGAATCTTTGTTTTGTTCCATTGAGGTGCAAACACCAGATCTTGATTTTTACCCATCTCATATTCTACTCACAAATGTTCCAGTAGTATAAGTAATATAAAGAGGGCATTCATTTCCTTCTTTTTGTCTACTTTCCATTTGCACCATTGCAATGATGACCCAGGATGTTATACTTTGTCCTGTCCACACTGCATCCCCAGCTCTACAGTGCACTGATGATGTATTTTCCTCTTTCTTTTCAAAGCCTCTTCCAGGAACAACACAGGTTATATAGGGCTGTTCTGGTTGGTACATTCACCTACAAATCCATTACAGTGCTACACACTTGTGGTCTGAGACTGACCCTATGTGTCTTCATTTCATGGTATGCCCAATTACTCTTATGCACTAATAATCTAGGCCTCTTAGTATTTACCCAATTCATGTCAGCTATCTGAGTGAATGATACTCTTTATCTCTTGTATTCAGTTACACATTGCACTAGAAAGAAGTCTCCAATGTGACTTCTGTTCATCTTCCCTGTGTAGTATCTCCTGCTGGCTCAGGTACAATTTGCCTCGTTTATATCCCTTACAACAAAACTGATGGAATGATGATATTCCTGTTCTTTGCCAGCTGTCAAAGCATTGTGATGGTGTGGTTGTGTTTCTTCAGTGCTGCTGAGTTGAGCCATTGAAGCACCCACATCAAGTACAGACCTAACTGTAACCACAACCAAAGTGAACAGAAGTACCAGCATGTCTTTATTTAATTCTTCCATCATAATGAAGGTATTAATAATGGGCTGTTATAATTGAAGCTTCAGAGTAATAGGAGACATCTCATTGAGCATGTGAGTAATAATTTTGTGATGAGTTTGAGTCAGCCAACTACAAGTTATCTTTGCATCCTTTGGCAATCCATAATGCACCAGAAGCTGGCCCTAGGGCAATAACCTCTTATTTCTAGGATTAGAAATTTTGGTGTGTTAATGAGGTTTATAACTTTCAAAGCTTACAATAATAACTAATGTCATGATATAAAACTCTGAGATTTGTCTCTGGATGGGTCCCATATTAAATTATCTATCCCAGAATGACTTTCAATAATCAATTAACCATATGACACTATGCACTCTGATTCAGTTGCTACACTCTTGGAGAATATGGTCAGAGAGAAAAATCATATTTACAGTGAGATTTGGAAAAGATGTAAGTTATAATTTAGATTTAAAATATATCCTAAGGGTCCAAGTGCTAGAGGGCATGATCTCTAGAGTGGTGCTTTTAGGAAACTGTGAGCCTTTTAGGACATAGTGGGGGGGGGTCCTTAGGTCATTGATGCCCTATCTGTAATGGGGATAGCGGGCTCTTCATCCACCCTCTTCCCATTTGGTTTCTGCCTGATGATGTGTTGCCTCTCCATGGACCCAAAGTAATGAAGCTACTTGACCAGGGTCTAGAACCTACAAAGCTATAAGCTCAAATCCATTTTATTCTCTTTTAAATCAATTCTCTTGATGTTTGTCATGGTGATGGAAAGCTGAGTAAAATATATGCATGCATGCATACATACATACATACATACATACATATCCTCTTCCTTTGATAGCCAGTGTAGAAATGGAAACAGGGAGGTATCCCGAGTTCAGGGAAAGGAAATTCCTAGGTTGAAAGTTTGTAATACTAAAGGCTTAAGAAAGAAAACAGATTAATTTGGAAGTTCATTTGCCAGATTGTAACTGTAGAAGTAATAGCTGAAGAAGATTATACTGCCCTTCAATTAAGCTTGATGCATAAGTGGGATTAAAGGTCTGTTGAATGCTCTGTTTCAATTCCCACAATTAACTATTTGTGAGGTGATATGGGACCCTTAGTTAGGGCCTGTATCAGGAGATTTGAAGGGGACTAGAACATCTAATAAGGCTCCAAATGATGGACTCAGAATTATTTTGTATGGAGGCTAAGTTTAGCAGTATGCATGTACATTAGTACTGATGATGACTTAAATCTAAGGCCACTTTGGATGGTGCCAGAGATCCAATATATTCAAAGCAACATCATGTGTATGGCCATTTGCCCTGAAAAAAAATGTGTGAATAGGTGTTAATGTTCAGTTAGTGATTGTGGCTCTGAAAGGATCAAGATCATTGAGGAATATATCTGTTTCTTATTTGAGAAAATTTCATATTCCAAGAAGCACATAGATAACTACTTAAAACTCTTCCTATCCTAACATCAAAAAGACACAAATTGAGGTAACTGAAGCCTTGACTTAAAAGCAGGACTGTACAAGGCCTAGAGGCAACACATGTTGTATATTCTTGTGATTGTTGGGTCTTACTGTAGCGAGGATTCTCAACATAAGGAGATAAACTTGTGTATGACCTTAAGCTGATGCTTAGAGGATAGATTTTAAATGTTGAATGTGTTCTTCCAAACATCTCATTTGGGAGATGTTGAACCTTTTGAATTAGTATTATACACTGAGAGTGAGGGGTTTACTGAATTAGGGATAGAATAATCATAAGAATTTTATCATCTTTGCAAAGTACATATCTCTCCTCTGTCCTCATCCTAGATGTGAGGTATACAAGTGTGAAACTTCTGTTTGAAAGCCTTACAAGACAATATTTTATGAGTTCATGTACATAGGAACAGAAGCAGAAATTCTATAAGCCATTAAATATAGGTGCTATCTGCAGAGGACTACTGAGATATGCCATAGGTAACCCAGTGAATATGAGTGGCGTGTCCTCAAAAGGGAAGCCATACAGTAACTATTAATCTTTGGCATTCAATATTGGTGTAAAATACTGAGTAGGTTTATTAACACAAAGAAATCACCAAGAACAGCCTGCATGTCAATAACAACCTTGATAATGTGAAAAAAAAATGTGCCTTTATCAACAGAACAAATGCATTGAGATAGTAGTAATCTATATTATATCTACACTTAGCCCTGGACAGCTAAGAAAATTAAAAGGGAGAGATATTGTTAAAAATATAAAAACTTAGGCCTGGGCCCAACTATATGTTTCTATTACTCATAATGAGGCTTTTAACAATTTTCAATTATTTTTTATTTTTTGACATTATAATATAGTTACATCATTTCCCCTTTCCTTTCCTCCACCCAAACCTTCCCAAATATGATCTTCTTGCTCTCTTGAAATTTCATGTCCTTTTTTGTTCATTAATTCTTTTTTACTTTTAATCTCGTTACATGTGTGTTATGTAAATACAGCCTGCTCAGTCTGTGTGTTACTTGTTTTTACATTTTCAGGGCTGACTATTTTGTACTAGATAGCCAATTGGTGTGCTCTTCTTATTGGTAAGACTATTTTTTCTATTCTCAGCATACCTTAATTGCCTGCAATTATTTATATAGGGTTGAGATGGAGGTGGGGGGGCCTGGAAGGTCCAAAAGCTTTGTTAGTACTAGTCAAACAGCAAGTGCTACAGAAATTGCTTTGTTTAAATTTAAGAGGGAGCCCAAAGTGACATTCATGCTTGTGATTTGGTAGAGATGAGTAATCAGCATGAGGATTTAGTCAGCATACTGGACCATAACATCAAATGGCTTCAAAATGTCCTTTGTTTGAAGAGGGAAAGAATTTCCTGAAAAACTGTGTTCTGTGTCCTAATATAAAAAATCATCAGGAACCACTGATTATTTTATGGACTTCAATAGACCACCAGAGTAGCATTGGGAAAATTGTCCTAGACAGTTGGCCAGGCTTTAGGGAGGCACTGTGTCTCCAGGGAAGGGAGGGAAGTGGTTGCATTGTTAGAGGTCAGGAAAGTTTTATTTTTCATGTGTCAGGGTCTTAGTCCTATGTATATCAGGTTAGCTTCATGACAATATTTCTAAGATTGCAGAGTTTGAGGGCTACTGTTATGGCCAGTACTCCAGAATATACATGTAATTTTTGAGATTACTCTGTTTCCTACAAAGTTCTATAACCAGTGAATAGCTAGAATTTTTAACTTTAACAAAAGGACAATCTCACAGCTGTACGTGGAAAGGCAGTACCCTAAGAATCAGTACTTAAAAGTAACTTTGCGTACAGGATTTTGTTAAGGAAAAAAAAAATCTGGTGACAAAATTGCAGAAAGACCAGGCCACTGCAGAGTTAAATTTCAAAAACACTTTGCTAAAGTAAGGTTTCATGAAATTTTGGTCTTTTGAAATGCAATCTGTATAGCCTTCACCAAAGAAAGTAGAAGTGACAGTCCTAAGAATGAGTTCTTGAAAGTGCATTCTTAAAATCTAAGACTTTCTAACATGTTTGAAGTAAAGGCTTGAGCTTCATGTCCAGAAGGGAGAACATCACAGGGGCATCTACCTCACAGTGCTTCTCTCAGGACAGACTAGAGGAAAGAGCCTAAACATCATGTACATGGGCTGGACCCTCACTGTTGCTATGCTTCTCTCACATTTGAGTCTTCGGAGAGCTGGTTACCATCTCTGGTCCTTGCTGGCCTCTGCTGTAAAGTAACCACCATGAAAAGTTCCTGGTTTTTACCCCACTTTCTATCATTCAGTAGAAGATTTTCTTAGGAAAGATTCAGCCCGACAACTACATATTTCTAGTGGACTTTTGAAATCATTTTTCTTTCCTTTTTTTTTTTTTCACTGTCCGATTACTTCATTTCAGGAGGTGAGTCAGTACTAGGTGGATGGAGACCCAGGGCAGCAGCAGAGGAAACTTTTGCAGGCACAGCCCATGGCACTAAGGGCTTTTATTCAGCAAGTACTGAGAACCCACAGTCTATTGTTTCTCCATGGTTCAGTTCTTCATGGTCATTTTTCATTCAAAGGGTCATAGAGACCAAAAGGAAGGAATTTTTCCAGCTACCAGCCCTCTTCAGGCCTCCAGTCAAGATATCCAGTGGACCTATCTTCCAGCTTCCTCTGGAAGGTCAGAAAGCCTCTTACGCATGGCATCACCATGCTCTCTAGAGGCTCCTGGTCCTCTTCTCTGTATACTCATTCTTCAAGCACTTTCTCATTTCCCGATCAAGATCGTTGCAATAACCAAAAAATTTCAGAATGTTGTGATTTTTGTGACATTCCTTAAGCAAGTTAATCAAGACGTTGCATTCCTCGGTGTGCAAGTGTGGAGACAAGTCAGGATGCATCTTTAGGAGGACAAATAAATGCAGGGCGACCGCCCCTTATCCCCCACGGGAAACACTGATAGGAATGTCATGGACATTGAGCCCGCAGCTCCGCCGAGTGCTTAAAATCATTTTTCTAGCCTACTAAATTTATTTATAGTGATGGAAGTTGATGGATCTTTAAGTCAACAAGTCATGGAGACCAGAACTCATTTCCCCTTCCTCTGATTTTACTATTTTGATCCTTCATATCAAGAAGAGTCATTGCACTTCATGGATTCCTTCCATCCTACATTGTAGAACTCAAATATATAACTGTACTACCTAACTTACCCCCTTGCTATTACCTGGTTTATTTTAGTAAATTATGCTTTAATAGAAATTTAGGGATTCATCCTCCTATGCTATTATAAAATACATGGTGTGAAATAAACCTAATCTTTACTTTTTTGTAAAAGATTCTGAGAAGAAATAGTGAAACAGAGGCCCCAGTCACTGTTACCTTAGATTATATGCATACCCATAAAAGAGCAAAGGCAACAAATTCAGTGTTCCAGTTCTCATAAGACTGATTTGTGGACTGGGACAAGAATTTACAGTTAATGGAGCTCAATAGGACTGTGGCAAACCAGGGATGTTTGTGCTAATGGGACAGCACATTGTCATTTTCAGATAACTGAAACCTGGCCATGACCAGAAAATTTGACTTTTCAAGAAAGAAAAGAAACCCATATATCTTGATTTCTAAATGTCAGCAAGTACTTAGTTTTCTTTTACACAAATGTGTATGCTATCTAGATTAGATATGTAAGCTCTCACTCTGTGATTTTGCACTAAGAAATAATGTATCTCAGTTTAATAAAATAACCTCTCTTTTCATAATCTTACTTTTAGGGTAACAGAGGCCCTTTACAGTATCAGACTGTCTATCTCTTTATCTCTTTACATCCTTCAACATCAGTCATACATTTTTGGAAGAGAGAACTGGAGCCTTCTTCATAAAGAAGCTGGTCTACCTTGTGTTCATGCCAATACCAAGTCATTGTTACAAAGTGAGTTCCCAATGGGTTTGACTCTCAAGATCATTTATTCCCTCAAGTGTCATTTTCTGCCATATTGACCTGTAGCACAAATCTTAAAAGGTCTTATTAATAAAATCAAACCTGAAGCCAGGTATTGGGGTGAATGCTGGAAGATCAGAGAAGCAGAACAAGCCACAGCCACCTTGCCTTGCCAACTCCTCAGCTGATCCTGTTTCCTCAGACTGGAAGCCTCTCAGTCCTCATCCAGAATGAATCTCAGCTGAACTGCTGCTCCAAAGCATAAAAGTTTAACAGACTCTAGTTCCTGGTTTTCACACCTTATATACCTTTCTGCTTCCTTCCATCACTTCCAGGGATTAAAGGCATGTGTTACCATGCCTGGCCGTTTCCAGTGTGGCTTTGAACTTACAGAAATCTGGGTGGATCTCTGCCTCCAGAATGCTAGAATTAAATGTGTGTTCCACCATTTTCTGGCCTCTATATCTAGTGGCTTTTCTGTTCCCTGATCTCAGATAAGTTTATTGGGGTGCACAATATATTGGGGAACACAATAGCACCACATTGGACCATGTCATGCCCTGGTAAAGCTAACTTGGACACATATCTGATTGGCAGTTTCTTTGTGCTCACACATGTTGTAGGCTACCCTCACTCAATAGGGCACTGGTAGTTAATGGTGTCCTCTCCATAAGACCCACCCTAGAGAGGAATTCTTCCTCTCAGGAGAGCACACAAAGCCTACTTTGAATTAAGCTTGATGCCTTATTAAAGTCAGTGATGTTCATACTGCTCCTTTTATTCCCTGAAAGTTTGCATGTGTGGAAGAGGTATTTGGTAAGGAGCTGGATCAAGCCTTTGTTATTATTTTCAAGGCTCCCATGATTCCTATAAAACACACCTTGATTAGTCAAATGCTTTGCCATTTGGGGCTCAATCAAGAACAACCTCCAGCACCTACCAGCCCCCTCCAGCCATTGCAGCCCCAGAGACCCAGCAGCAGTCTCCTCCCCTGCCTCCTCACCAACCATCCCCTGCAGGACCAGCGACCACTGGAGACATACCCCCACTTGCACCAACTGGGAAGAGGTAAGGCCCTGATCCTGTACCTTCTGCACCAATTGGGAAGAAGAGTGACCACAAGAGCTACAAGCTGCTCCTGCACCAAACTGTAAGGATTGAAGGAAGAAATTCGTAGACAGCAGTAAAAGAACCTAGTGATCCTACAACAACAAGACCTGAGCATCGCAAAGCAGATGATCCAGAAGAAAGCAAACTTAAAAACAACTTTGTGAAGATGATAGAGGCCCTAAAAGAGGTAAGAATTATCTGAAAACTGACATAGAGACAATAAAGAAGACACAAACTGAGGGATTGCTGGAAATGGAAAATCTGAGTAAACGAACAGGAACTACAGATGCAAGAATAACCAACAAAATGCAAGAGATGGAAGAGAAAATCTCTGGCATTGAAGATACAATAGAGGAAAGAGATCCATCATTCAAAGAAAACACTTAAGACAAAAAAGTCATAACACAAAATGTCCAAGAAATTTGAGACACCATGAAAAGGCCAAACCTAAGAATAATAGGGCTAGAAGAAGCAGAATAATACCAACTCAAAGGCACAGAAAATATATTCAACAAAATCATAGAAGAAAACTTTCCCAATCTAAAGAAGGAAATGCTTATGGAGATAGAAGAAGCTTAAAGAACACCAAATAGACTGGATTAAAAAAAAAAAAGTCCCCCCGCCACATAATAATCAAACCACTAAGCATACACAATAAAGAAAAAATATTAAGATCTGCAAAGGAAAAAGGCCAAGTAACATATACAAGCAGACCCAAAAGAATAGCACCTGACTTCTCAATGGAGATTCTAAAAGCCAGAAGGTTCTGGAACAGATGTTATGCAGACACTAAGAGACCATGGATGTAACCCAGACTATTATAACTATTATACCCAGCAAAACTTTCAATCAATGCAGACGGAGTAAACAAAATATTCCATGATAAAACCAGATTTAAACAATATCTTTCCATAAATCCAGCTCTACAGAAAGCAATAGAAAGAAAAATCCAACCTAAGGAAGTTAGATACACTCATGAAAACACAGGTAATAGATAGTCCCACACCAACAAATACAAAAGAAGGGAAACATACAACACTACCACTGAAAAATAACAGGAAAATAACAATCACTGGTCATTAATATCCACAATATCAATGGTCTCAGTTCACCTATAAAAAGACACAGGCTAACAGAATGGATATGAAAACAAGATCCACCCTTCTGCTGCATACAAGAAACACATCTCAACTTCAAAGACAGACACCACCTCAGAATAAAAGGCTGGGAAAAGACTTTCCAATCAAATGGATTTAAGAAGCAAGCTAGTGTAGCTATCCTAATATCTAATAAAATAGACTTCAAACTAAAAACAATTCAAAGACATCAGGAAGGACATTATTTATCACAGGGAAAATTCGACAAGATGAAGTATCAATTCTAAATATTTATGCCCCAAATACAAGGGCACCCACATTTGTAAAACATTACTAAAGCTTAAATAGTACATCAAACCCTATACACTAGTAGTGGGAGACTTCAACACACTACTCTCACCAATGGCCAGGTCTGCCAGACAGAAACTTAACAGAGAAATAAGAGAACTAACAGACATTATGACTCAAATGGACGTAATACATACCTACAGAATATTCCACCCTAACACAAGAGAATATACCTTCTTCTCAGCACCCCATGGAACCTTCTCTAAAATCGATCACATGCTTGGTCACAAAGCAAATCTCAACAGATACAAAAAAAAATTGAAATAACCTCCTGTATCTTATTGGACAACCATGGCTTAAAGTTAGATTTCAACAACAAAATTTACAGAAAACCTACAATCTCATGGAAACTGAATAATGCCCAATTGAGTCACCAATGCGTCAAGGAAGAAATAAAGAAATTAAAGATTTCCTAGAATTCAAAGAAAACAAATGTACAACATATCCAAATTTATCAGACACTATGAAAGCAGTGCTAAGAGGGAAATTCATAGCACTAAAAGCCTACATAAAGAAGTTGGAGAAATCTCACACTAGTGACTTAACCGCACAACTGAAAGAAAGCTCTAGAACAAGAAGAAGCAAACTCACACAGGAGAAACAGACGCCAGGAAACAATCAAATTGAGAGCTGAAATCAATAAACTAGAAACAAAGAGAACAATACAAAGAATCAATGAAACAAAGAGTTGGTTCTTTGAGAAAATCAACAAGATAGACAAGTTCTTACCCAAATTAACCAAAAAGCAGAGAGAAAGAACATCCAAATTAACAAAATCAGAAATGAAAAGGGAGACATAACAACAGACAATGAGGAAATCCAGAGAATCATCAGGTCATACTTCAAAAACCTCTACTCCACAAAATCGTAAAATCTGAAAGAAATGTACTATTTTCTGGATAGGTACCACATACCAAAGTTAAATCAAGACAAGATAAATATCTAAATAGACCAATAACCCCTAGGGAAATAGAAACAGTCATTAAAAGTCTCCCAACCAAAAAACACACAGGACCAGATGGTTTCAGCACAGAATTCTACCAGATTTTCAAAGAAGAGTACTCTTGAACACATTGGCACACAGGAGACCACTTCCTAAATATAAAACCAGTAGCACAGACACTGAGAGCAACAATTAATAAATGAGACCTCCTGAAACTGAGAAGCTTTTGTAGAGGAAAGGACACGGTCAATAAGACAAAACGACAGCCTACAGAATGGGAAAAGATCTTCACCAACCCCACATATGACAGAGGGCTGATCTCGAAAATATATAAAGAACTCAAAAAGCTAAACATCAAAATACTGAACAATCCAACTAAAAAATGAGCTACAGAGCTTAACAGAAAATTCTCAAGAGAAGACTCTCAAATGGCTGAAAGACATTTAAGGAATTGGTCAACATCCTTAGCCATTAGGGAAATGCAAATCAAAACGACTCTGAGATACCATCTTATACCTGTCAGAAGGGCAAAGATCAAAAACACTGAAGACAGCTTATGCTGGAGAGGATGCAGAGCAAGGGGAATACTCCTCCACTGTTGGTGGGAATGCAAAACTTGTACAGCCACTTTGGAAATCAGTATGATGATTTCTCACAAAATTGGGAATCAATCTACTTCAAGACACAGCAATACTACTCTTGGGCATATATCCAAGGAATGCTCAATATAGCCCAAGGACATATGCTCAACTATGTTCATATCAGCATTATTTATAATAGCCAGAACCTGGAACAAACCTAGGTGTCCGTCAACCATAGAATGGATAAAGAAAATGTGGTACATATACACAATGGAGTAGTACTCAGCAGAAAAAAAACAATGACATCATGAGGTTGGCAGGCAAATGGATGGAACTAGAAAATATCATCCTGAGTGAGGTAACCCAGATTCAGAAAGACACACATGGTATGTATTCACTTGTAAGTGAATACTAGACGTAAAGCAAAGGATAACCAGACTACAACCTACAGCTCCAGGGAAGCTAGCTAACAAGGAGAACCCTAAGAGGGATGTACAAATCACCCTGGGAAGGGGAAATAGATGAGATCTCCATGAGTAAACAGGGAATGAGGGGGAAATGGAAGGTAGGGGATAGGGGAAGAGAACATAAGGGAATAGGATGGTTGAGCTGGAACAGGAACTGAGTGGGAGAGCAAGGAAAGAGATACCATGATAGAGGGAGACATCATGGGGATAGGGAGAAACTGGGTACTGGGACAGTTCCCAGGAATTCACAAGGATGACCCCACCTTAGACTACTAGCAATAATGGAGAGGGTACCTGAATTGGCCTACTGCAGTAATCAAACTGGTGAATACCCTATCTATCATCATAGAGCCTTCATCTAGTAACTGATGAAATCAGATGCAGAGCTCCATAGCCAAGCACCAGGCCAACCTCCAGGAGTCCAGTCAAAGAGAGAGAAGAGGGATTCTATGAACAAGGGGCATCAAGATCATGATGGGGAAACATACAGAGACAACCAAACCAAACTAGTGGGAACTCATGAACTGTGGACCAATAGCTATGGAGCCTCCACGGGACCGGACTAGGCCCTCCACCTAGGTGAGACACTTGTGTAGCTTGACCTGCTTAAGGGGCCCCTGGCAGTGGGATCAGGATCCATCCCTGGTGCATGAGTGGGATTTTTGGAGTCCAGTGCCTATGGCTGGATATCTTACTCAGCCTTGGTGCAGGGAGAGAGGCTTGGACCTGACTCAACTGAATATTCCAGACTCTGCTGACTCCCTATGAGAGGCCTTTCCTTGGAAGAGGTAGGAATGGGGGGGGTGATTTGGGGTATGAAGGCTGGGGGACAGGAGGAGGGAGGAGAGAGAGATCTGTAGTTGGGATATAAAATAAATAGAAAATTTTTAATAATAAAAAAAGAAAAAGAAAAAATATACAGTGCAATTCTTCACAGACCTTGAAAAAAATACTTAACTTCACATGGAAAATTAAAAAAAAAAAAAAAAAACAGAATAGCCAAAGCAATCATGTTCACTAAAGGAACTTCATGGGGCATCATGATCCCTGACTTCAAGCTCTACTATAGAGCTATAGTAATAAAAACAGCTTGGCACTGGCATAAAAACAGACACATGAATCACTGAAATCCAACCGAAGTCCCTGACATTAATCCACACACCTACAAACACCTGATTTTTGACAAAGAAGCCAAAATCATACAATGGAAAAAAAGCATCTTCAACAGATGGTGCTGGCATAACTGGATGTCTGCATGTAGAAGAATTCAAATAGATCCATATCTATCATCATTCACAAAACTCAAGTACAAATGGTCAAAGACCTCAACATAAATCCAGCTACTCTGAACCTCATAGAAGAGTAAGTAGGAAGTAGCCTTGAACACATTGGCACAGGAGACCACTTCCTAAAATATAACACCAGTAGCACAGACACTGAATGTAACAATTAATAAGTGGGAACTCCTAAAACTGAGAAGCTTCTGTAAGGCAAGGACACTGTCAATAAGACAAAACAACAGCCTACAGAATGGGAAAAGATCTTTACCAGCCCCACATCTGACAGAGGATTGATCTCCACAGTATACACAGAAACTTTCACTGAATTTTCTTTTATTAAAGCTAGTGAATTTTTTAATTTTGGTTTGAAATTTTTTAGTATTTCCATCACTTTACTAAATTCTATCTTCATATCCTTAATTCTTTTTATTTCATTCAGATGTTGTGTTTTCTAACCTTTTTTTCTGGCTTTTGTTAATGTCCTTTTGAGTTATTTGGACATATTTACAATTGTTTTGAATTCATTGCCTTAAGGGTTGTTTAAGTTGCTTTTGACCATTACTATGGGATTAATAACATTTGTAGAGGCATACTAACTGGTGTGTGTGTGTGTGTGTGTGTGTGTGTGTGTGTGTGTGTGTGTGTGTGTGAATTCTGTTTTAATTGTGATTGTGGGACCTGTAGTTTGGTAATTGATTTTGGTTTGGCTTGGGTTTCTGGCCTGCCTAAATTGAATGTTGATTTAAATGTCTAGGTTCTCTAGCTTGACAAGTACTAGATAAGCCAGTTGCTGTTTTGAGCTCAATGCTGGGGTTGCTCTGTACTGATTTGTGAGTATGGTCACGGAGGTGATCCTAGTTCAGCTAAATAAAGGTGAAGACTCTAAATTCACAAGTCAATACTCTGTAGAATGAAGAGATTCTCCCTGCAGCTCCTCAGATCATGGTGCCAGAGAGAAGCAGAGTGAGGGCATCTTGGGTTGTATCTATGTTCCAGAGGGATGAGAAAGTAGGAGCTACCTGTCTTGGCAGAGTACTCACAGGGAAGCACAGTTGTGTATGGGAGGCAGGAGGTTCCAGGGTCCTTTCATCTGGACTGGTTTCACACAGGGCAGTGGAAGAAAATACAGGACTGGAGGATCAGGGACACCTTCTTACCTGTCTGTTTGAGCTGGGTGTTCATGGGACACTGATAGGGTCTAATGTGAAAATTTCTGTGTGAACATGTCTTCTGTTCTCTTCTGTGTATTTTAAAACTGTAAGTTTTTCATTATGTGGTGAGAATTTGTTTTTTGATCTGATCATTGAAGTATATGAATAGATTAGTAGTTTGAAGATACAGGCTCTCTGTTTGTGACAATGAAAGGAATTTGGCTTACCATCTTTGGCTTATCTGTTTTTCATCTCAATATGAAGAAGGGGTCCATGATCTCACAATGGTGAATGGCTATGTGATATCTTTGTGAAGGAATTTTTACTGTTCCTATTTTTACACTTTACCATAGCTGAAATTTTCAAAATTGAGATGAAAAGCTGTGTAACTTTTATAATATGCACAACTTCTTACTCCAGAAATGTCAACACTTCTGATTGTGTAAGTAAACTATTCCGACTTTAAAGTTAAAGAACACCATTGTATTAATACACATAACACATACATGACTTTTTCTTGCTTTTCTCAAAATTGAAGTAGATTTTTACCATATTGATATTACATTTATTGTTTATTATTATAAAAATATACCTTTTACTACGTTAAGAATACATAGTATGAGACATGACATCTCAAGTTTTTAGTATTTAGTACAGTAAGTATCACTAACCACAGACATGTTTATGTAGTAGATCTTTATTATTTCTTTGTGTAGAGCTGAAAACAAATTAAATCATTAGGATCATTTTGTATTTCTTCAGTAAGGAGTTTTAGCCTAAATATTTTATTTTTTTTCTTTCATTTTTCTTTATTAAGAAATTTTCTACTCACTTCATACTATCCACAGATCCTTCCTCCTCCCTCCTTTGACCCCCTAGCCCTCTTTCACAAGCCACCCTACATCCCCCACACCCCCCAAATCGAGGTCTCCCATGTGGAGACAGCAGAGCCCAGCACACTGAGCCTAGGCAGGTCCAAGATCCCTCCCATTGCACCAAGGCTGTGCAAGGTGTCACACCACAGGCCCCAGGCTCCAGAAGCCTACCCATAGACCAGGGGCAGATCGCGATCCCCCTGCCTGAGTGCCCCCCAAACAGTTTGAGCCAAACAACTGTCTTCCGTATCCAAAGGACCTAGTCCATCCCATGGGGGCTTCACAGCCACCAGTCCACAGTTCATGGGCTTCCACTAGTGTGGCCGGTCATCTCTGCACATCCTTCCATCATGATCTCCACGTCCCTCACCTGCAGTATCTCTCCTCTCATCAATTGGATTCCTAAGAAAATATTATCTGAGTGAGGTAACCCAGACTCAGAAGGACAAACATAGTATGTACTCACTCATAAGTGGATACTAAATGGGAGGGAAGGGATGGCCAGACTGCAACCCACAACTCCAGAGAGGCTAGCTAACAGGGAAAGACTCTAGGAGGGACACATGGATGACCCAGTGAAGGAGAAGTGGATGAGACACATGAGAGGACTGGGTGAGGGGGGTGGCAGAGGGTGAGGTGTGGGAGATGAGAACATAGGGAAATGGGAGGATCAAGCTGGAACAGGGACAGAGTGGGAGAGCAGGGAGGAAGATACCATGATAGATGAGGACATCATGGGAATAGGAAGAGGCAGGGTGCTGGGGAGGCTCTCAGGAATCCACAAGGATGACCCCACTTTAGTCTGCTGGCAGTGGTCCAGAAGGTGCCTGGACTGGTCTACTCTAGTGACCAGCCTAGTAAACATTTAAAAAAAAAAGAGGCATTAAAATAATATAGGTAAGCCACCATGTGACTATGGGAAAGATGGGAGAGCTATCCCCGTTATCTGTCATGTGGCAGCATGGGTGGGAGAGTGATCTGCTCCCCTCAGGTGGGAGAGCTGGCCCTGAGGTCATAAGAGTAGGAGAGCTGTCCCGGCCCCTCATCAGCTGCAGTGCTCAGGAAAGTGGCCCCTAAACCTAGACTGGGCAACACAGTAGAGCTGTCCCTGAAGGTGTAGGTGTGAAAGAACCAACCCTGAGGATGTGAAAGCAGGAGAACTGGCCCCACCCCTTGCTCATTGCTGCAAGGGATGAACTCGTCAGGGCAATGCTGGGGAGCTCACCCTGGTGGTGAAGACTGGGAAGAGCTGGCAGGCTGACCAACCCTGCAACTACCCAGGCCCAGAACCAGGGTTAAGTGTAACACAAATTGCTTAATGATCTTATTAATAAAAAAACCCGGAGCCAGATATTGGGGTTAAAACTGAGAGATCAGAGAAATAGAACAAGCCACACACAACCTCACCTCACTGACACCTTAGTCTCTAAAGAGACCTACTTCCTATATACCCACACCTATATGCCTTTCTGTCCTGCCATCTCATTTCCTCTCTCTGCCCAGCTACATCACTTCCTCTTCCTGCCCAGCTCTGTCACTTTCTGGCTGTACAGACCTCCAGACCTTTATGGTTAACTAGTGTTGGAATTTAAGGCATGTGCCACCATGCCTGGCTCTGTTCCCAGTGTGGCCTTGAACTCACAGAGATCCGCCTGCCTCTGCCTCCCACGTGCTTGGATTAAAGGCATGCCACCAAACCTGACTTCTATGTTTAATATAGTGGCTGGCTTTTTCCTCTGATCCTCAGATAAGCTTTATTGGGGTGCACAAAGAAAATATCACCACAGTTAAGTGTTGGCTGGCCCCAACATCCACCCCATCTGTGATCTGCTGGAGCACAGGTGGCAGGGGCAGGTCTGGAGACACAGGGCTACAGGATATCCATGACACAAGGCAGCAACGGGATGTCCAGGAAAAGTCCCAGTGAGGACCCTTTGTCCAGAGTGTAACAGAGACCAGGGGCCTCGAGCCCAACCAATGATTCTTTGCAGTGAATGCCTGCATGTAAGGATGTATAGAGAATGCATTTACTGTATGACTCACTGTGTCACCCTGCTGCCTCCATGATGAGATTTCCCTTTCTTCTTTTTTTCCCCCTTTTTTATCTTAAATTATATTTTGTTTTAATTTTGGGCAGGAGTTGCAGGGGCAGAGCGGGGATGAGAATGGACTGGAAGTAGATGGGATAGGGATGCATGATGTGAAAGCCACAAAAAATAAATAAAAAGAAAGTTAAAAAGAGCACTATAAAAATAAAACAAAAACAACATAGGTATGTAAAAGTATGACAAATCTCTCTGTTTTGATAGACTTATTCATAAGATTGTAAAATAATGTAAAATATTTCCTTTAAAAATTAGTTTGTAATAAGATTGTAAAATAATGTAAAATATTTCCTTTAAAAATTAGTTTCCTGTCCTTGAAAATAATCAATTTCTTGAATTTTTTAAAATTTAATAAGTTTTAAAATTTCACCCTTTTCATGCAATTCTGTTTAAATAGCTAATATTTCCACATCTCTCTAGAATGGCATTCTATAGTCTGTTTTTCAACTTACTTTCATTATTTCTCCCCACTTCTGTGACTGATAAGTACTTGTATTTATTTAAATAGTGTACTTATTATCATATCATCACTTTGATTAATAGGCATTTGGACGCACTATAGCCATTTATGTTCACTCATCTTGCTTATGAAATTTTTTATGAATCTTTAAGGCTGGTTCCATTCTCCTGGTTGAATCTAGACTTCAGTGAAATATATTCATCATCCTTGTATTTACTGTCAGATCATGTCACCTCTTTAAGCTTCCTCCCATTTCCCATCCACTTCTACCTATGCCAAGCCTTCGGGTTGTTGTTCTCTCTACCTATGGGTCACTTTCCAATACATCTAATACCTCCACTAAGCTGCCTTCACTCCACAAATCTGCAGTGAGTACGGCTTTGATCCCCATTCACAAATGTATTATCTTTCTTTTGGCTGGGAATTTCCTCTACCTATTGTCTGACTACTCAATCCTACTACAGGTTGTATGTTCTCTCATACTGGCAACTCTTGTCGGGATATACCTTCATTAGCTTAGATATTTGCTGCTTCTATATACCTCCTCATGGTGGTTTGAATAAGAATGGCCCCCATAGGCTCATGTGTTCAAATGTTTAATTATCAGGGAGTGAAACTACTTGGGAGGGATTAGGAGACATGGCCTTGTTGGTGTAGGTACATCCTTGTTCAAGGAAGTGTGCCACTAGGAGTGGGCTTTAAGGTTTCAAGATCCTAAGTCTTCATGCCCAGAGTCTTTTTCTTCCGGTGGATCTGGATGTATAACTCTCAGCTTTCCCTCTAGCACCATTTTTTCCTTCATGCTACCATGCTCCCCACCATGATGAAAATGGACAAAACCTCTGAAACTGAAAGCAAGCTCCAATTAAATGTTTCTCTTGTAAGAGCTGCCTTGTTTGTATTGTCTCTTCATGACTAAGACACTCCTGGTGGATTTTTTTTAAGTTTTTTGATTTATACAAAATACTTAGTGGATTTTTGCCCATGCTGAACATACTCATTAACTACCCACATCCTACAAGGTCTCATAATAGTGTCATTATCCCATAAAATTATGCAGTCCCTCACATAACCATCCATATGCTAGCAGAAACTTCACCCATATACCTTCTGTGGGTACTTCCTAATCTGGCTTTATTGCAAACACATTTCCTTGTGTATATTAGATGAACTTACTACAATTCACTGCTTAACAATTCTACTCTAGGAAGTATTTCACACAAATGAAATGATTGCAGTAAACACCCCCAAGATGTCCAGTCCTGTTTCCTTCTTATTCATCACTTTCCATGACTATGACAAAATATCTAACCAATGCAACCTAAAAGATGAAAGATTTATTTTAGTTCGTATCTCCATTGGTTTCAGTCCATGGTCACTTGGCTTCATTTCCTCTGAGACCATGCATAGTGATACAGCATCATTGTGGAAAACAGTTGGTGGATAAGATGACTGCTGCTTGTCAGACAGGAAGCAGAGGGAAAGGAGGGCAATGGCAAAGTATGTCCTTCAAGAACATGAGTCTAGTGACTTTTGATGTGTTCCCATACCGTACTTTCTATTACCTCTCAATAATACCATCAAATTAAAAATTATTACTAGATTATACCATAAATTAGGTCAGAACCTTTATGACGCATATTTGTTTTTGTTTTTGTTTTGTTTTGATTTTTTTTTTTTTTTTTTTTTTGGTTTTTCGAGACAGGGTTTCTCTGTGTAGCTTTGTGCCTTTCCTGGAACTCGCTCTGTAGACCAGGCTGGCCTCGAATTCACAGAGATCCACCTGCCTCTGCCTCCCGAGTGCTGGGATTAAAGGTGTGTGCCACCACCGCCTGGCTTTGTTATTTATTTATTTATTTATTTATTTATTTATTTATTTATTTATTTATTTTGAGACAGGATTTCTCTGTGTAGCTTTGGTTGTCCTGGAACTCACTCTGTAGATGACAATGGCCTCAAACTCAGAGATCCACCTGTCTCTGCCCCCTCAGTGCTCGGATTAAAGACATGCATCACTACACCCGGTTGCAACTATTTTCTAAGAGCCCCATTTCTGAACATTGTGCTGGGAACCAACTCTTTAAACATGAGCTTTGGTAGTAATTTTCAAATAAAAACCCTAACACAGCAACAAGCTTTTTTACCATCTTCACCAATACACATTTGCCATACCCTCTTCCAGGTGCTTTTGCAACTTGCTTTAATTAATCAAATTCCATATCCACTCCCAGGCTGGGTGCTTATTATCTATGCATTTACTACAAAAATATCAACTGAAGAAATGTAGGCTTAGACCATCCCAGAGGGAGATGCATGGCCTTCTAGATCTTCCATAGCCATAATCCTACATTCATTTATTCAGTTCCTACTGTTTCCTTCCCTAGTTTAGTGGTACCCCCTATCCATGTGCCTGTGACCCATGCATCCCCTAAGGATGGCTACTCACCACACCCATTCACTTTTTGATTGATTTTCCTCTCTGTTGCCCCAGATGAATCTTGTGGTCTCTGCATATGAGAGTTTAGCTTCTTCATCATTCTTTGAAATATTTCTGTCTTAGACTTTGAACATCTTGTTTTTAATTCCATTAAATAATTAATAAATAAAATTATTTATAAAAATCTGAGTTTATTTTATTAAATTGTTAAACATTGACATATGTTGATGTGACTAGGAGTGCTGAATGACTCTTGTACTCTGTTGTCTTCATTCAGATATTAGTCTGTTTTCAAAACTATTTTTGATTTTTCTTGGACAACAAAATCAGGACTCATTGTATTAAGTAACAATTCTTTACCTCTTACACTCTACATTTGTTATATTTTATCATGGTAAGGATTTGACTTCATTGTTTCCATTATTTCCATACGCTCTTGCTCCTTTGTCTTGTTTTGGTATTTCTAAAGAAGTCAATGATACTACCATGATTATTTCTTAGAATATCATACATTTTGTTAATATATCAAGGCTTTTCTAA
This sequence comes from Peromyscus leucopus, assembly GCF_004664715.2. Taxonomy (NCBI): domain Eukaryota; kingdom Metazoa; phylum Chordata; class Mammalia; order Rodentia; family Cricetidae; genus Peromyscus; species Peromyscus leucopus. The sequence continues at coordinate 40,942,516 of NC_051083.1, forward strand.
GTAAAATTAATTTCCCTGAGTTTATCCTGAGAAATCACAGCTTGGAAGGCTTTTATGTTCATTAGTGATCCTTTCATTATCATGGGAAACTTCCAACTAATTGATCCACCTTAAGTGACTACCATACAAGGTACAAGATCTATATTTAAAGTTCTAATTGCATTTATTTCTCTTCAAATACCAAAACTTAAAAAAAAAAGATTGTGCATAATTTAAATAGCCTGTTTTAAAAGGAGTAAAGGGATCTTGGAATATCTTCAAACCATTTCACTTGCCAGAGCTCCCAGGTCCAACATGTTATATTAGTTACTTCCTATTGTTGTGACAGAACACCATATCCAAGGCACCTTATAGAAGGATTTATTAGGCTTATGGTTCCAGAGGGTTCATAGTCCATTACCACCGCAGCATGGAAGCACTGTAGCAGTCAAACATGGCAGCTAGAGCTGAAAGCTGAAAGCTTACATCTTGATCCAAATGCAGGAAGCAGAGAGAATGCAAACTAGAAATGCTGCAAGTCTTTTGAAACTTCAAAGCCTGCCTCCAGTACCATACTTCCTTTAGCAAGGCCACAACTCTAAAGTCTCCACAAAGGGCCACAAACCCGGGACTATGAATTCAAATGTCCAGACTATAGTATCTCATTCAAACCATCCCACATGTCCAAGATATCATCTAAGCAGTGTCTGCTAATTTTATCAACGTGGAAGACTTGTATCCTGCAACACTTTATGAGAAGCCATTACTTTATTCAAGATCATCTTTCTTACCCAAAGCCTAAGGTTTTCCTCTTTCTACAATCTCTTTGATCTACACTCTCCTTTTTATTTACCACCTTTGACATAATCTTTAGTTCCCTTCAACCTTTTATACTACCCTCTTCAATACTCTTGCCCGTTCTATGCTTGGCAAACCCTTTCCTTCCCAGCTTGCCTTCTCAGCACTCCCGGTGGTCGCTTAAGTTTTAAGTTTCCCTACTATCTTCATGGGCTCTTTAAGGTCTAAACAGCTCAAAGAACAATGATTTGTAGCTGTACTTTACAAACTCTGGTTTTTCTTTGAACTTCTTGCCATTGTATAATATTTTCTGGCTATGTGAATAAAACTGAAAATGATTTTCCACTTTGTTCAGACAGTTCCTTAGAATGCACTTAGAAACTCTTTATGTCAACTGTTAACCTTATTGTGGAGCCAGGAGATGGTGGGCTTTGATTTGAAAATGCTAGATAGATCAAAAAAAAATGAGAACATTCATATAAATCAAAATAACATGTGTACTTTTCAGAAAGCCAAGATAACATGTGGTTATCTTGGTTCTATCTGAATGACTTTCACTTCCAAATTTAGTCACAAATAGAAAACTGTAGGCAATGAAGAGGGAAATCTGTCTCCAATGTTGAACATAAATTGTAAAACATTTGGGCAAAGTTTTTAAGACTCTCTTCATTTACTATAATATTCCTGCTAAGTCACCATTTTGTGAATGGACTAATCTCTCACAGAGAAATCATAAAAAAAGACAACAATAATTTAAGTTAGCATATAGTAAGATACCTACTCTGGGTGAGCATAATAAAGATGTAATCCCTAAAGGTTGAAACAATCACACTATAAGCTCATAGTTTATCAGTATAAAAATTAAAAGAATCTAATACAAAACTGGTCTTAATTCTTAATTCTTTTTTTTCAAAATTGACAAAAATATTAAAAATATTTTAAGGAAAATTATCATTATATCAGGGCTGCCCAAACTTTATGAAAAAGAGAATATATATATATATATATATATATATATATATATATATATATATATTTCCCCAAGAATCTTTATGAAAGACCAAATCCTTTGTGTTCATAACTACTACTGAACATAGAAGGAGAAATCATATCCTTTCATGAACAATTATCAGTTTTTAGTGGGTACATGGGCTGCTTTTCTGACATTAAATGTTTCATATTTTCCTATCACCCTTCTTCAAAGTATGTAGAGTTTCTCCAACAGGATCAGCCAACTTATTGCATAACTTCCTGCTCTATCAACTACTTGCCATTTCATTTACATGTCTGCACTCACAATACAGCTTTCTTCCATACCCAGTTTCTAATAGTCATTTTCTTTCAAGAAGAGTATCTCCTTCGGGAGCATTCCCATATATTTTCTTCAGAAATCTCTTATCATTTCCTAGTACATCATTTTGCACTGCTCTCACAGATCATATTAGAATACTTCATTCCTTAGATCTTCTAGTACTCTCTGTCACCTCCAATGCAACTAAAATATTTGGAGCTCTAGGCGTACTTATTGATGCAGAGCCCATAAATGTTGGCACCTTTGTGTCACTCCTAGAAATCTTAAAATATCCCTTTCATTTGGATGGCAATGATTAGGTGATGGCTTACCAACCAAGAATCCTACACATACCAATTTCTACATCAATAACATTTCTATGACCTTGTGCTTGACCATTTTGTCCTCAAACATACAAAAATTGATGTCCTTTTTTCTTTATCTGGTTTTTAAAACCAGTGGATCTTCACCTATGCCACTGCTGGCATGGTTCAAGTACATTCTCTAGAACCATGTCCTTATTCATTCTCTCTCTCTCTCTCTCTCTCTCTCTCTCTCTCTCTCTCTCTCTATCTCTATCTCTATCTCTATCTCTCGTTTTCAAGACAGGGTTTCACTATGTAGCTCTGGCTGTCCTGGAACTCACAATGTAGATCACAGAGATTCTTATTACATGATTTCTAAATCGTATTACAGAGAATATTCAACATTACTCAATTTCTAACCTTACTTCTCATAAAGTTTTCCTGGTATCTTCTTCCCACATTAGTATTCATTAGTGCTAAACTCCTATTCTTGTCATTCAATCTCTTCCTTTTAATGGACAATCTAATATCTGCAAAAACAGCTACTCGGTATCTGTCTCTTTTTTAAATATAGATATGTGAAGCAACCTGTTATCTACTCTATATTTAGCCACCTGTAGATAAATCCTATATCCAAATAGATAAACTTTATTTCAGGTTGTTGTTCTCATCATGTATTTTAATGGAACAGTGAAAGCTGTCCCTTTGATAAAGGCAAATTATGTCAAGTATCTAAACTCACTATTCTTACAAAATCTGTCAGTTCCCTCCCCTAATATTAGTATTTATAACAAAACAATTTATACATTTACTGTTTTTTATTACCCATGACCTTACCAATTTTGAAAATAGAAAATTTGTGATTATGGATGTAGTGCAGTAAATATAGTCTAAGGTAATCCTGATTTACTTAATAATTCAAAAATCCTTAAGACTGTGGCTCATAACCCTAATAGAACACCTTAACTTAAGGCCCGTGCATGGTTAACAAATATACAAAAAATATGTGTAGGAAAGCATAGCCACACACTCCAACTACTAAATCCCTAGTATATCTGTCATAGTAGGTCTCCCACCAGAATCCTTATTTAAGGAATTAAAAGTAAAGAAAGTGTTAGAACCAAAAGAGGAAAAAGATAATTGTAAACAAGTTAGAAATTTTATCTTTACATACTGGAACTCCCAGATAGCTCTTTGGTTCCTCCCTAAGATCTTACCCAAAACCAGACTCATAGACTTATCAGAAGACTTAAAATGAATGAAACATCTTACAAGATGTTGATGTTGCACACTTGAAGGAAAACATTACCTTGATTCTTGAAAAAATCAACTTGACATTATCACTGAAACAAGAACTCTAAGGAAGAAAGGCAAAACTATTACTTAATGAAAATACATTCCCAATGTTTGCTTGCACACTGGCAAATGGATTTGTATCCAACTTCTTAACTCTTAAGATTATTACTATCCATTGAATCTCTCTCTCTCTCTCTCTCTCTCTCTCTCTCTCTCTCTCTCTCTCTCTCACACACACACACACACACACACACACACACACACACACAAGTTTTGACGGCTGGATGTCTCCTCTTCTTTTATACTAGATAAAACTACTTTTGAGAAAAAAATCTCTATTTAAACATTTAAATGTATTTTCCAATGGTGAGCAATTTTTTTTTTCATTGGCAAACTGAACTGAGGCAATCACATGTCCATGGGCCAAGGAATTCAAATAATTTTAAGACATTTACTAGGAACTAGTAGAGGCGAGATACAGATTCTTCATATTCTGAAAGGAATATGGACTTACCAAATTATTTCACTTAGATTAATGACTTTATGACTGGGAAAGAATGACCTTATGTTATTTCAAGCAATGTAACTTTTTTGATCATTTGTTATATTAGCCATAGGAAATTAATGCAGATTCTTGCTCTCTTTCTATGTGCACATTCAATGACTTAAATCTAATATAATCAGGCATCCATAAGTCCTGTAAAAGACTTTTACAATATATTCATGTTTATAACCACATAGATAAAGCTATCTTCCCTCCTGATGTGTCTTTTTTATTGAATTCTTTTCATACAATATTTTATCATGATTTTCTCCTCCCCCAACTCCTCCCAGATCCACCACACCTCTCTTCCCCTCCCATTGAACTCCTCATTCTTTATTTCTGCCTCTTAGAAAACAAACAGACAACTGGGTGGTGATGGTGCACACCTTTAATCCCAGCACTTGGGAGGCTGAGCCAGGTGGATCTCTGTGATTTCAAGACCAGCCTGGTCTATAGAGCAAGATCCGGGACAAGCACCAAAACTACACAGAGAAACCCTGTCTCAAAAAACCAGAAAAAAAAAAAAAACACCCTAGTATACTTTTGTTTTAGGTATACTCAAATTGTCAGGTTTTACGGCATATTCTTAGTAATTCAACGTCTTTGGTAATACTTTTTTCCTTTATCCTTCTATCATAGATATTATTTTGTAGAGCAGTTTTATGTTCATAGCACGATTTCATGGAAAGTACAGATATTTCTTAAGTATCTTCTGCCTCCATACCTTCACAGTCTCTTGATCTGTCAATCCTTCATGACAGGATATAGTTGTTGGGATTGGGGAACACACATTGATACAACATTATCATTCAAAAGTCCAGAGTTAAAGGCTGAGTACTACTTTTGCAAAGACCCAAATTCAGTTCCCAGCACACACATTAAGTGGCTCACAACTGCCTGTAACTCCAACTTCATGGTATCTGATACTCTCTTCTGGCCTCAAGCACTCACATACACACTTAATAAAAAATCACATTAATTTCCTAGTTAATATTAGGATCAATTTTTTGTTTCATGCATTATATATATTCTTAAAAATGTATACTGGCACAAATCATGGAGAATATGTTCATTGCCCTAAAAATCCTAGGTTATATATTATAAGACTATCATCTTACTTTAAAATTATAATAAAAAAGAATGTTTGTGTTCATAGTTGGACTGCAACAGTCCGAATAGAGAGGAAAGGCATAAGTCAGTTCATATGTACACACCTGACATGGACTAAAACAAGACATTTTATGGCTGGAAGAGAAAATTCGATTTTCAGGACATACTGCTCTCTCAACTTAGAATCCTTAGGGGAAATAAAATTGGACTCCAAGTTAACATTTTGTGTTATCTAAATTTCACTTACATCAACAATTGTATATATCACCAAACATAAAAGGTTTAGATATGTATACAGAAAACGGATTCTCACATTAAGTCATCTAAACAAAACAGAATACTGAAAATTAATTTGAAGAAAAGAATACAAAAGTAAACTGCATTAACATGAAGAACTCTCATTGAATGGAAGGCAAGGCAAAAGACGTAAAAAAAGCATGTCTCCAACTGAGAGGAAGTGTTTGTTGGTAACATATCTAATGAAGGACTCAAGTACAGAATATATAAATGGGTACAGGTCAATACCAATTCAATAAGCACTGTAATAACCAAATGTGTCCAGAGATTGAATAGTATCTTTATAAAAGAAGAAATCCAAACAGCCATTAGACTTCTGAACAAGTGTTTAAGTTTCACTAAAATGTACCTTAGACCCAAATAATATACTCTCATATGACTTCCAGGCTGGCCAAAATTGACAATGTTAAGCAACTGAAATTCTCATCTACTGCTGCTAGGAATAAAAATATATTAAATCTCTTTGGAAATATCTTTGATGTTAATTTAGCAAAGTTAAGGATAGATGTCAACTACAATACAGAAAGCAATCTTTATTTATGTTCCATATTTATTTTGTTTTCTAGTAACTAAGGATTGGATTTAGGGCCTCATGCATGCTCAAAAAGCACTGAGTAATCCTAGGTATTCCATATTTAAAAGTCATACTTATGCACACCAATGTCTTAATTAGGGTTACTATTGCTATGATAAAACACCATGACCAAAAGCAAGTTGGAGAGGAAAGGGTTTATTTGGCTTTTGCTTCCATGTTGTAGTTCGTCGTTGAAGGAAGCCAGGATGGGAAATCAACCAGTGCATGAACCTGGAGTCAGGAGCTGATGTAGAGGCCATGAAGGGGTGCTGCTTACTTACTGGGTTGCTCTCCATGACTTGCTCAGCATGCTTTCTTATAGAATGCAGGTCTACCAACTCAGGGGTGGCACCAACCACAATGGGTTGGGCCTTCCCCCATCAATCACCAAGAAAATACTGTAAAAGCTTGTCTTCCATCTGATCTTATTGAGGCTGACTGGCTAGTTTTATGTCAACTTGACACAAGATAGAGTCATCAGAGGGGAGAACCTCAACTGAGAAATGCTTCCGTAAGATCAAATGCCCCTCCATGGCCTTTGCCATCAGCTCCTGCCTCCAGGTTCCTGCCCTGAGTGATTTTCTGTCCTCACTTCTTTTGTTGGTGAACTATTATATGGAACTGTGAGTGAAATAAACTCTTTCCTCCACAAGTTGCCTTGGGTCATGGTGTTTCATCACAGAAACAGCAAACCTAACTAAGACAGAGGCATTTTCTCAATTGAGATTTATATCCCTCAGATGGTTTTAGCTTGTGTCAAGTTGGCATAAAACAATCTGGCACAACCAGGGAACCTGCACAATAATGAATATTAAATCATTTGCTTGCCATAGAAAGAAATATAAATGAGTCACATTTTTCTCATTATAATTATATGATGGTTTGTAGCAGTGAAATGTGGCTGCATAAAATAAAAGGCAATTTTTACAACTGCAATTTTGATTGATTTAATACACAAAGGGGCTTTTCAGTTCTATTTTAAAGTTCAAGTTAAATTAAATAATGTATTCCTTATGTTTGTCATATATGTAATATCAAGAAAAACATTCAAAAATCTGATGTTAATTATGGGTGAAAGGAAATATGGTGTTAAATAATGAGGACCCCAAAAGGCTGCTCATGTGTTTGCTGGCTAGCAGTGATCTATTTTCCTTCTTTGATAGTTTTATTCTAGTTGCTAATTTATTCTGTAAGCTGCACATATATGCTGTCTGCAAATAATGCAGCTCTTAGTAATTTAAAATACTTAATTCTAAAATTGCTTCATAAATTCTACTATACAAAAATGATACTATTTGAAAAGATTTTAAATCTTTGATAGTCAAAGGGAAAACACTGTATTCATAATTTCCAAACTTGAATTATTATCATTCAGTAACTTAGTGATCCAAAGCTACTGGATTAATAACATGAAGGTTATTTTAACATCACAGTTTGAATTTTAAAGTGGAAATCCTTAAGAAAAGGCTAGCAACCCGAAATACATTAAATGCACCCGACTTTACCTTTGAGGAATTATCCTGCTTTGCATAAACTTAAAGTGAACTAGATCTTATTGCTGCAGTACTAATCTGGCTCTAAAAACTCTTGCTGTTGCCACATATCCATTAATTTCATCATTACATTTTTAGTGCACATGAGTGTATTTTATTTTGAAGCTACTATCAGGTTGAAAACAGGAAAAGTGATATGTTGCTCTAAAATTAGAAACGCTGTACATACTTGCCCAGCTCATTTATTAGTGGGAAAATCAACTCTTTTAGCAACATGCAAAGAAGAAATCCAAGTTGTCTCTTTTTCACTTGCACTTACCCTTGGTACCACAAACTGCTCCCGCTGCTGTTGTAAAACACTCACGCTAGATTTGTAAAGAAGAGTAGAAGACTAGGGAGATTTCAGTGTCCATCATTCCTCATGGGGTCATCCAGTGCAAGAACAGAATTCTCTGTAAGACAATAAATAAATAAATAAATAAATAAATAAATAAGAATGAACAAATGAACAAACAAACAAACAAATAAATACAAACCTTTCCCCTTTTCTGTGAAAGACACAAGTCTTTGGGCAAAATAGCCTGAAACCTGTCCCTAATTTGTCATCTATACATTTCCCTGTGTATTAAAATCACTTTGTTTGGTGTAAGGACTGGAATCTGCTCTGTCTTTCCCTGTGCATATTCTAAGTGAGGGGATTCTAAGACCTGGATGAGCCAGGTTAGGAAGAAATAAGCTGGCATAGTGTCAAGAGATAGCAACAGGATCCTGAAACAGACTGGGTACTTGCTGAACCACGCTTTTAGACTGCAATAACTATTTCTCACTCATCTCTCTGTATCTTTCTGTTCTATTTGCATTGGTCAAATAATGAGATCCTTAAAAGTCACTTTTCCACTACTCTGTGATATTGAAAATCTGCTGTGTAGTGACATGGGTCTTCATTCATCAGCAAGATAGAGAACACCAATGTTATAATGAAGGGAGCACATTGACTTCAGAAGAAACAATATTATGAATGAGTGTGCTACCTTCTAGAGTGCTGCCTAAGTGTAGATTGAGTATAAATGGCCTTCAGTGGAGTATGTAAATAATTCATTAAGCAGGAAATGAGAATCAGTCCTTTTACTGTTAGAAACATGGGAAGATTCCTTTTTCCTTTATCAGATAGCTTTTCATGATAGATGAAAATCAATCATCTGATCAAATGCCCTTTCTGAGTTTTGAAATGGCATACGTCTAATGCATTTCTATTTTTACTCTTTATAAATGTGAATTCTTATTACATATGTTTTATTGTTGGTAGAAAACAATGAAGACTCTGCTCCAAAGTATTCAGTACTCTATCAGGTGTCCTTAGAAATACAGAAGTGTCCTATTCTCAGTATTTCCCCAAACACAGTTCAGTCTTCTCCACCTTTATTGTGAAGTTTTAGTTGTAACAGTTCTAGAACAAAAATTTTGGTCAGTAGAAGGGAAGTTTTTTTCCCCTCCATTCCAAATAAACTGAAATGGATAATCTGTACTTGAGCAGCATTAATACCTTGCATTTTTCTCTCGGCTTTCCCAACCCCACCCTCCAGTATAAGTTAAGAGTATTAATACATTTCCTATCTAAATGTCAAGAAGAGAAGGTTCAGTTACTTAATTGGTTACTCTTTAAATACAAAAAAAGACTCCAGCAGGAAGAGAGGAAGAGAGAAAGGGAAAGGAGAGAGGGGAGAGGAGAAGAGGGGGGAGGTCCAGAAGGATGCTGTCAGACCACCTCTTTCTTTAACCTAGGAGTCTGAGCCTGTCACTAGCAATGGCAACAAAGTTCTCTAGGACAGATTCTTGATGAAATAAGGCTGAGAAAGTCCTGAAGTGTCACCGCTGTCTCTTCTCACTCACCACCACAAAGGTCTAGTATATAACACCAGTAGCACAGACACTGAGAGAAACAATCAATCAATGGGACCTCTTGAAACTGAGAAGCTTTTGTAGAGCAAAGGATATGGTCGACAAGGCAAAGCGACAGCCTACAGAATGGGAAAAGATCTTCACCAACCCCACATCTGACAGAGGACTGATATCCAGAATATATAAGGAACTCAAGACATTAGACATCAAAACGACCAACAGTTCAATTAAGAAATGGGCTATAGAACTAAACAGAGAATTCTCAACAGAGGAAACTCAAATGGCTGAAAGACATTTAAGGAATTGTTCAACATCCCAAATCATCAGGGAAATGCAAATCAAAACAACTCTGAGATACTACCTTACTTACGCCTGTCAGAATGGCTAAGATCAAAAACACTGAAGACACCTTATGCTGGAGAGGATATGGAACTAGGGGAACTCTCCTCCACTGCTGGTGGGAATGCAAGCTTGCACAACCACTTTGGAAATCAATATGGTGCTTTCTTAGAAAATTGGGAATCAATCTCCCCCAAGATCCAGCTATACCACTCTTGGGCATATACCCAAGAAATGTTCAATCATACCACAGGAGCACTTACTTGCTCAGCTATGTTTATATCAGCATTGTTTGTAATAGCCAAAACCTGGAAACAACCTAGATGCCCTTCAACTGAAGAATGGATAAATAAATTGTGGCACATATACACAATGGAATACTACTCAGCAGAGAAAAACAATGACATCATGAGGTTTGCAGGCAAATGGATGGATTTAGAAAAAATCATCCTGAGTGAGGTAACCCAGACTCAGAAACACAAATATGGTATGTACTCACTCATAGGAGGATACTAGATGTGGAACAAGGATGACTGGACTGCTACTCACATCACCAGTGAGGCTACCTGGAAAACAGGACCCCAAGAAAGACACGAGGATCACCCAATGATGGAGAAATAGCTGAGATCTACATGAACAACCTGAACATGAGTGGGAGCAATGAAGGGCAAGGGTCAGGGGAAAGAGAGCGGGAGATCCCAGCTGGATCAAGAAAAGAGAGGGAGAACAAGGAATAGGAGACCATGGTAAATGAAGACCACATGAGAAAAGGAAGAAACAAAGTGCTAAAGAGGCCCACAGAAATCCACAAAGATACCCCCACAAAAGACTGCTGGCAATGGCCGAGAGACAGCCGGAACTGACCTACTCTGGTGATGGGATGGCCAAACACCCTAATAGTTGTGCCAGAAACCCCATCCAAGGACTGAGGAATCTGGATGCAGACATCCACGGCTCGGCCCTGGGTGGAGTGCCGGGAGTCTAATTAGCGAAAAAGAGGAGGGTTTATATGAGCGAGAATTGTTGAAACCAAGGTTGGATAAAGCACAGGAACAAATAGCCAAAAGAATGGAAACACATGAACTATGAACCCATGGCTGATGGGCCCCCAACTGGATCAGGCCCTCTGAATAGGTGAGACAGTTGATTGGCTTGATCTGTTTGAGAGGCATCTAGGCAGTGGTACCAGGTCCTGGGCTCATTGCATGAGTTAGCTGTTTGAAACCTGGGGCTTATGCAGGGACGCTTGGCTCATTCTGGGAGGAGGGGACTGAACCTGCCTGGACTGAGTCTACCAGGTTGATCTGAGTCCTCAGGGGAGGCTTTGCCCTGGAGGAGGTGGAAATGGGGGGTGGGCTGAGGGGAAGGGGAGGGGGGAAAAAGAAAAAAAAAGAAAGAGCAAGTATTCATAATAGTAAATTAATAGAAAAACAGTAGGAAGTAACTTCTGATCTATTAACTTAGTCAAACTTAGAGACATCATGTCTAGTTTTTCTGTGACTGCAAGGCTTTATGGCACCAATGTTAAGAAAAAGGATATTGAGTTAAAAGAATTGATTTTATCATAATGCTAGATTTTAGTTCTCGTGAAATTTACTGTTTGCTCATTTTGTTTCTTTTACTTTGCTGTGCTTATGTAATTATGGAAAACTTTAGAAAATGAATATACTATGAAAAGACTTTGTAATCAATGATTAAAGTATACAAGGAAAAACAAAAACAAAAAAAGAAAGGAAGGAAGGAAGGAAGGAACGAAGGAAGGAAGAAAGGAAGGAAGCAAGGAAAGAAGGAAAATGAAGGAAGAAACAAAGCTCACCAAGCTGTAACAAATAAAAAGCACACACACAAAACAAAACAAACAAACAAAAAACCCCTGTGGTATCCAATTATATGTTGGACAACTGCTCCTGAACATGAAACCTGTCCTGGAGTGCTTGATATGCCCAGTGTCACTCTGCTGGGGAAAACTGATTTTCTTTCTCTCAGCAGGCATAAGTGACAGTTCAGTTGTCAACTTTTAGCCCAGTAGATAGGCTTTCATTCATTCATTCATCCATTCATTCATATTTTTAAAAATATAACAAAATAAAATGTAATATGATAAAATGTAAACTATCACCTTGAAGTTGGGCAAAACAAACAAACAAAGAGAAGAGCCCAAGGGAAGGCACAAGAATCTCTGACTAGATAGCCCAGGGACCTAGGGTAAAACCAATAATACTGGTCTAAAAAAAGAGGAAAAAAAGTAGTCAGAAAATGATTACTAATGACATTCTGCTATACTCATAGATCAGTGCCTTGTTCAGCCATCATCAGAGAATCTTCCTCCTGCAAAAGATGGGAACCAATATAGAGACCCACAGCTGGATATTAAATAGACTTAGAGACATTGAAACATTCAGCACTAAATGGGATGTCTCCTTCAAATCCATCCTCTGAGAGCTCAGGGAAACCCATGCAAGAAAAGGAAGAATGAGTGTTAATAGCCAGAGGGAATGGAGGACACCAAGAAAACAAGGCCTTTTAAATCAACATGAGCAAAGTTCATATGAACTCACAGAGAGTGAAGCAGCATGCACAGGGCCTACATGGGTCTGTACCAGGCTCTCTCTGCATATATTATAGCTTACAGTTTAGTGTTTTATCAGACTCCTGAATGAGCAAAAGAGTAGGTCTCAGAATACAGTTCTTAATTAGTCAAGCATCCAAAACTGTAAAGCTTTTGAGAATTGTCCAAGAAAATCATCTTTGCTATACAAATATGGGTCTTATACTATGTACAGATGGTTGTGGTCGATAAGACACAGGTAGTAGACATATGAACTGTTGACACATAAGTTGTACAAAGTTTCCAAGAACTGAACCATTACACAGTAGGCATTATGAGCATGATCACATCATAATTAGAATTGTGTGCCATGTAGCTAATGAGATAAAATAAGTGATGGTTCCAATAAAAATAATAAGAGCTTGAACTAGAAAAATAGAAATGAGAATAGAAAAAAATCCTAGGCACCCACTGAGGCAGTTCAGTTGATAAGTAAAATTAACTGTCAAAAACAGTTTCTAAAAATTAATATATATTATATTATTATTATGTTATTAATATGTTATTATCCCTTTATTTACCTCCCTCAGGGTCACACTGCTAAGAAAGGGGTGTACTTTCCTCAGAAGTCCATTTTACCCAGAAATCAGTCTGTTATAAGGAGATACATGGGTGTTGGTACCATAAAGTTAAAAAATTTACTAGAAAAGTGAGCAATTAATTTTATTCTGTGCATACTCACTTAAATAAGGAATCTTGAAGTTGCTTTAACATGTTTATGGACCTCTATCATCAATTCTCCTTTACATCTGTTTTTGGGGACCTGAGCTAGCTCATCTTGAGTTGACCATTGCCACTACCTTGACATGCTGTTTCAAGGCCTTGATCTGTCCTATTCACTGTCCTTTATGTCCTATCTTTGAGGCCTCCAGTTTCTTCAGAGATAACTTATAATATAAATTCCAGGAGATAACTGCCTATTCCCGAGCCTTGTGTACCATCCTAAAACATTTACTTTAAATTATGAACCCATTGTTCATCCCAACTGTGAATTTTAGCTTTATCAGTAAATAATCTAAAAGACAGACAACTTTTCTGTAAGATTTTGTGTTCATATTATGTTTTCTAAGAGTTATTAGAAAGTTTAACATGCACATAAAAAGTCAAGTAGTTTGATAATCTTCCTAAACATTCTGGTAGTATATCCTACCCCAAAACTATCACTAATAGAAACCAAGCCAATATCTCAAACACATGAATATGAGTGTAAGTGAACTGGAAAATACAAACATATAGTGACTGTGGTGGTCTGAATGAAAATGGTCCCATAGACTCATTTGTTTGAATGTTTGCTCCCCAGTTAGTGGAGCTTTTTGGAACAATTAGCAGGTATGGCCTTTAGAGAAGATGTGTCACTGGGGGTGGGCTTTGAGGTTTCACAAACTTATGAAAGGTCTAGTCTTTCTCTGTCTCTCTGTCTCTGTCTCTCTGTCTCTCTCTCTCTCTCTTTCTCTCTGTGGGTGTCTGTTTGTCTCTCTGTCTCTCTCTCTTCTCTCTATGCCTGCAACTTGTGAACTTGCTATTAGATGTGAGCTCTCAGCTACTTCTCCAGCACCATGCCTGCCTGCCACCATGCTTCCTGAAATGCTGGTAATGAACAGTTTAAGCAAGACCCCAATTAAATGCTTTATTTTATGAGTTGCCTTTGTCATGGTGTTTTATCACAGCAATAGAACTAAGACAATGACTCAGTGGAAACATGAGTTGTGCCACCCACGCTTCATATAGGCAGCATTCAACTTTGCCTTCTACTTAGACCGCTTGGAAAGTGGTTAGATGTTTATTTTAGAGGCTCTCACTCATACTACTCCATCAACATCACTAGAGGTAGAATCCAGTCAGCCCTAACCCCGCCCCTCACCAACAAAAAAAATCAGGCGATTTCAATGTTCAGCCAAATTTGAGAATAGTCACTTTTTATACAAGAGTTTGGAGCCATTCTTTTAGGGTCTTTGATTTCAGTAGCTTACATTTCCACAACTGACATAGATCTGACAAGGATGGAGTTCAGGAAAAGGCATCTTCAAATCTGGAAAATTTGGAAAGCAGAAGAACTTAAGCTTTCTCTTTGTCCTTTTCCTGACTTCCATTAAAACTGTCTGAACACTCTGTCTCCTGAGGTTCTTTCATACCCAGAGAAAAGAAGCATCCTGTTTTCTGAAAACACAGGAACACAGAGAAGGATAAGAAACATGCCTTGCTGAGGCACTTGCAGCTTATTTTATTTTTCTTTTTTGTTTTTTTCGAGACAGGGTTCCTCTGTGTAGTTTTGGTGCCTGTCCTGGATCTCACTCTGTATACCAGGCTGGCCTGGAACTCACAGAGATTCACTTGTCTCTGCCTCCCAAGTGCTGGGATTAAAGGCGTGTGCCACCACCACCCGGCAGCAGCTTATTTTCTTTCTTTCTTTGTTTTTAAAATCTCTTTTGTTTTTCCTTGTATTGCATGTGTAATTATTTACTTTATTCTGAAGACCAAACATTTGTTCATAGTGTTGTGCCCAGATCGTGACCCCCAGAGAGACCACCAAAGACGAGCATGCCGGAATGCAAAAGCAAGGTTTAATTCTGGATATCCAAAAGCAATACAAGCCTAGGCAGGGACTTCATCCAATACATCCAACGCAGTGGAGGCTGGAGGAAGCGCCCACCTATCTGCAAGCTCAGTTTTTAAAGGAAAAAGTCACAAGGTTACATCATTTAGGGGTGCTAGTATGGATACAATTCTGATTGGCTCGCTTCTAGGGACTTCTAGAAATTACTTCTAAGGGAGTGATTGCCCGCCACCATTTCTCATTGGCTGCCCCCAGATGGGGGCATCTGGTGATTACACAGTCACTATGGAAACTAGGGTTGGGACATTCTATGGTCAAGCAGTTGCCTAGGGGGCCAGGGAGAGGACATTCCATAGTCCGGCAGGCATTACCTCGTGACTATCTTGTGACTCTGTAATTTTACACTTCCTGGTTTCTGGAATCTGAACTGACTGGTTTCAGTAACTAATGGCCTATTCCCAAAAGGAGAAATCTTAGGCCTTAATTTTAGGGTGAAAGCATTTTGGTCTTATTTCTAAGATGGCTCATTTTGGTCTCACAATAGCACCTTCTCAGAATAACAAGTGAATGTCAGAGAATAGTTTCTGCTAATAAAGGCAGTTGCTGCTAAGTCTAATATCCTGAGTTCAATCTCTATGAACCCATACCACTCCTATAAAATTTTCTTTTCTTTCTATACTTGTAGTGTGGCATATTCACACTTACAGACCAGCACATACATAAATAATTTTAAAAGCCAAAGAAGTGCCACTGAGGTCACTTGCTAACTCCCTGCCGGGTTCCACCCTCCTGAATGCTTAAGGGAAGTTCCTTGTCTGTGTATCCTGAATAATGGGCGTTAACAGCTTAGATGCAAGATTGTAAAACATCGGTAGCGAACTTCTGCCCTCCGGGGTTCTCCCACTGTGCTGTAAGCCGGTATTTAAGACCTCCTCCCTCCTTCAATAAATGGCATTCTGCATTAAATAAATTAAAAAAAAATATGTATACACAAAGCTTATTTTCATTCAACCACCTTTCCCTTTGTCTAACTATTTTTCTGTACAACACTCCACTTTTATTAAACCTAAGCATAAAATCATATAGGCCTTCTTAGGTTTGCATATCTACACTCCCATGGGATATTAAACTTATATCAAATAAATTCATATGTTTTAATCTTTGTAAAAGATTTTTTATTTTATCTTGTTTTTTTGAGACAGTTTCTCTGTGTAGCCCCAGCTATCCTGGAACTCTCTTTGTAGATCAAGTTGGCCTCAAACCCACCAAGATCCACCTGCCTCTTCCTCCTGAAACCTGGGAGTAAAGGCATGTGCTGCCACTGCCCACATTAAAAGAATTTTTATGTGTTTATGTGAGTATCCATGAGAATATATGCCATGTGTGTACAGGTGCCCACAGAGACCAGAATATGATGAAGGCTCCCCTGGGGCTGGAGTTCCAAACAGTTGTGAGACTCGCAACATGAGTGCTGGGGAACCAAACTCCAGTCCTCTGCAAAAGCAGCAAACACTCTTAATCTCTGAGCCATAACTCTAGCCCCTTTATCTTATTATCTGTCTTTTTCATAGGCATCTCAACCATGAAACTAACAATAGGTAAGCAAAAAAATCTTTCATCCTTTATAAAAACATACAGATCCTCTAAATGCAAATTCACTTTAATAAGTTACATTTGTGGGAGGCATTACACTTTCCCAAGTCAAATGTTTAAATGCAGCCTGTGGTTTTAAGATCTTTAAAGCTAACAGGGCTCAAGCTCTTTGTCCAGGAAACGCTTTCATGTATCTGAGACCTCTGATATAATGCATTCTTCCCATGATGCACATTAACATATACAAGTGCACAGATACAGGCTTCATTAGCAACATGCCAGTGGAATCAGGAGGAGAAATCAATGCAGTTCACTTACTTCGAGCATTAGAAAGAATTTTGTATTTAATACTCACTGATATGTAATACTGAAATGTCATTTTCTATTGATTTGCCTTGCAATAAACGTGGTGGGGGGCATAGCTATTCTTTAAGAGCTGTAGCAAACCTATTGATGTGGTTTTCAAGCAGCTGAATATTCAGTGTTGTAACTAGTTTAGTCATTTCATATTTTCAAATTTTAGTGTGGAGATATCTGCCACTTATCCTGGAATACTAAATAAGTACAGTTCTATTCATCAACAACCTGCAGTCTTTTCAAGTAAAAAATCTTTATTTCCCAGATTTATATTCTGAAATCTGCATAATTCTGATATTGATTTATCCTGGGTATTCATGTTGCCAGGGTGATTTCCCACCATGCTGTGCCCTTTGTCTGCTTTCTCCTTATCTCTTACTTTTAAATCTTTTCAGTCAATATTAGAAAGCAAAGAGGAAGCAAAAGATGGGCCAGTAAGTTTCTTCTTCACAGAAGTGACCCTATAAAACCTGCTCTACTGTATGAAACGTGGGGGTATAATCAGTGCCTTAAGCCTTCAAAATTCATTTTCTAAAATGCAGATTCTCATATTGTGTAATTTTAACAAGCATAGATCTTACTTTATTATTATTTCTCATGTCACCACTCAAACAAACAAACAAACAAAAACACTATTCCATTCATTTATAATGAGGACCCCTTTGACTAACAACAATTTTGTGTTTCGACTTTGTTTTCTAAAACTGAGTATATAGTCATCATTAAAATGAACATGATTAAAATACTCAAATAGAACTTTTTGTGGAAACATTTACTCTTTAACACATCTTCAATTAATTGTTTGAGAATTTAATACATTGTTGTTTTCTTTTATTCATCCTCTTTCACTATCTCTTCCAAGATCTACTCCCTATTCCATACCCACCCAACTTTGTACCTTTACATTAAAAAATATCCAAGTCCCATAAATGCTGCCTATATACTTTTAGGTGTGTGACCACACACTGAAAAGTGTTAGATTTACAATGGGCAGACCCTTAAAGCAAGCTAACATTCAATTTAATTTTAAAATTATAAAATAATAAAGATGTTATAAATGGGCTTTAACTCTGAAGTACAAATAATCTTAAATCAAAACAAGAGAAATTTAGAAGAGAACACATATGGTATTTCCCAAGCATACTTTCCTTGGGCGTATATATAGGTTTTTGGCTGTTTATAAGACACACTGATTACTTATTCACAACTGTTCATTAAATACTTAGTACTTAGCCTAAGATTACCTAAGTGTGAGGAGGCACTATTTATGCTCAGTACACATTTTTAATGGAGAGACACATGGAAACAAATACACTGAGTCAGGGATCTAGTGAACAGCTATTACACAGGGGCCCTAACAAAGGCTAAGTCAACACTCAGCAATATCTCTCTCTGTTGGGAAAGTTACATATGAGTTCATTTTTGATATCAATAGTTCTCAGGAAAAAAGTGATGGGTAATTTCAAGGAGGGGATTAAGGATATAAAAGTACAAACAACGTTGGATACTTAGCAAGACCCTGCTTCTCAGAGTCAATGTTGAGTTATGCAGTTACCAGGATCCTCAATGTCATGCAAAGCTTCTGAAATCAGGTTAAGAGATCTGAAATTCATTCAGATGAAGTCAACAACTAAAATGATGACACAAACACACCAAGTCAAAGACAAATGCCAAACTTTCAGGTACATGTGGAACATAAAAACCTTGTTTTTATCTGGAAATGGATATTTTACAAAGTGTGATTTGAAATGAAACAATGGAAAGGAAATAGTATTATGAAAGAAAATACACCACACAACAAAATTTGTGCACTACAGAGAAATAGGTGCACACAGAGAATTTGTAGTGTTAACTACTTATATTAGAAATGAAGATACTGGGTCAGCAATGTAGTTTTCACTGTAAGAAACCACAAAGATAATATAAGATTATAAGAAGAATTAAGAAGTGATAAAGAAGATAGCTGAAATAAATGAAACAAAATTAACACACATATGGCCAAAACTCAATGAAAATAAAACATGATCTTTGAAACCATCATGTTAATAAATCTACAATAAAATAAAAACATAAAAAATAACTATAAAAAAGAATATAATTAAATGGCAAGCAAAATGATAAATATTGGCAATGAAGGTAGTATAAGTACTGGTAAAGATCAAAAGGATAACAAAGTGAGATTGTAAATAACCTCACGTTAATAAACTTATAAATATGGATGAAATGGAAAAACATGGAAGGCACCCTCAAAGTTCATTAAAGAACTCTTGCTAGAATCTAAGCTGCTTATTTCTCACTGCGTCACAGAGAATATGAGTCTGGGAGACAAAATTAGTGAAAGTAAATATGTTTATTCAAGTCAAGACCCAAGAAAATTTCAGAATTTTGCTTTCAAATGTTAATCTTTTGGGACCCAAGTCAGGAACATAAAAGGACACAGAGGAACACAAAAATTCTTTGTAATATATGGAGAGGTTGCAGTGAGGCAATGGACAGAGAATCCTGTGTGGAGGATAGTCTTCCTCACCAATGCTTTGCATTCCTGTCTACCTGAAAAGTAGATGCAAATCTTGGACATTGCATTTTATGTGCATACAGACATTTATTTTCTGAATTAATTTCATATGAGTCAAGGACATGGATAGGCTTTTTAGAGGCCTTTCCTCAGACTTTAGCTGAAAGAGTGGGCCCTTTAAAGATTAGGGAAACGATTAGGAGAAGGGTGGGAAGGGAGAATAAGGCAAAATGTACAGTTTTCAACTGCTCTATTGGTAGAAGTAGATTATGTGAATAGCATTTTGTGGATGGAAGTGTTGAATTCATAGTTAAAATTCCTTCAAAGGTGAATTTGTTCACTAGTAAACTCTACCAAATGTCTGAACAATCTCAAGTCTGTACAAACTATGTGACTACTGTCTTATTTTAAGAGAAAAGGATTTTTTTGATTCCAATAATAAAGATTAGAAGAAGAAAAAACAAACCTAAGGAAGAATGATTTTATCTTATCAATAGTAATAAAAAATCAAAACTAATATAGGAATGGATAAAAGTAGTTTAAATGATGGCAGAGTTAAAGGTCAGCCTATTAGGAGCTCAATGTTGATTTAACATTAACTATCAAAGTGTCTTTGCATATTAACACATTATAAAAAAATTGGATCCTCTAAAGAGATAATGAAAAAAATGATAGAATTCAAAGTTTGATTTATTAATAAATTTTCAACATAGACATGGAAGGGAACTTATTTAAACTGACAATGACATTTACTGATAAACTACTTAGAGAAAAACATTTACTAAAATTTTTGGAAGTTTGATGGGTTTTTGTACAGCAAACACTCTGACTCAAAAATGAGTAAATAATGCCATTTCAAAAAGGAAAACAGACAAATATTGATACAAATATATGAAAAGTTGTTCAATGCCCATAATCATTAGGGAAATACAAGCAACAGAAATTCCTGTTTTTGTCAAAGATGCAAAGTTGCACATCTATTTTGGAAAACTGTTTTATTGAATTACACATACTCTTATTAAATGGCTCAGTAATACCACTTTTAAGTATTTTCCCAAGGAAATTGAAAATACCTCTCTATGCAAAAGATTTACACAAGAGTTTCTAACAAATTATCCATAATAGTAAAAATCTAGAAACAAATGTTCAACAATAAGTGAGAATAGCAAATCACAGCATTAGTATTAATGTGCATGAATAGGGACTACAAATACAAATAATAACACAAATGGATTTTAGAAGCTCTGTACTCATTGATAGAATACACAAACCAGATGTAAGACTGTTCTCCTGTAATCCCAGCACTGGGTACTTGTAGATAAGTGTATTGGGTTCAAGGACATGCTCTGCTCTATAACAAGTTCAAGGGCTGCTTGGGCTATACAATGCCCTGTCTCAAAAAAAGACTATAAAAATTCCATAAAAACTTAATATTTTCACAATGAGTCAGAGCATGCTCTTAAAAAAAAAAAATACAGCTTTGCTTTCATTTCCAGTATAGCATTATGAAATAGTTCTTCAAGATTGGTAAAATGCTTCCTTTAATGCAGTATAATTCATTAGGCCCATGAATCCTCCTAGAAACAGAATATTAAGGTCTCCAAGCCCATCAACCTCTATTTATTTTGCAAATTTGCCCTACATACATTCTCTCCCCATTGACTTAATGATGCCGTCCTTGGTGTTGTAGTCATGCTCATATGTATCAGGAATAGAGTTTTGACAGATATTTGAAAGGGCTATTGATTTTCCAATTAACTATAACTTTCTTAAAATAATTTATAGTATAAAGAATTAGAATCTATTAGTGAAATGTCTAAGTACTGAAAAGTTAAGATTATCAGCTAATGTATAAAATCAAGGTGGAAGTTCTGTTCTCTTTGAAGATTATGGGAAAGGCTCTTTAGTTTCATAAGAAATGAACTTCAAAAGAGAAAATCCAACACCCCTTCATGATAAAGTCTTGGAGAGATCATAGATAGAAGGAATATACCTAAACATAATAAAAGCAATATATAGCAAGTTGACAGCCAACATCAAATTAAATGGAAAGAAACTCAAGTCAATTCCGGTAAAATCAGGTACAAGACAAAGCTGTCCACTCTCTTCATATGTATTCAATATAATACTCAAAGTTCTAGCTAGAACAATAAGACAACAAAAGGATATCAAGGGGATACAAATTGGAAAAGAAGAAATCAAAATATTACTATTCGCAGATGACATGATAGTATACATAAGTGACTCCAAAAATTCTACCAGGGAATTCTTACAGCCAATAAACACCTTTAGTGAAGTGGCTGGATACAAGATTAACAAAATAAATCAAAAAACAAACAAATAAAAAAAACAGTAACCCTCTTATATACAATTGATAAAATAGCTGAGAAAGAAAGAAATCTTGGGAAAAAAAAGAAATCAGGGAAGCAATACCCTTCACAATAGCCATCAACAATTTAAAATAACTTGTGTACTCTAACCAAGTAAGTAAAAATCTGTATGACAAGAACTTCAAGTTTTTGAAGAAAGAATTTGGAGAAGATATTAGAAGATGGAAAGATTTCCCATACTCATGGACCATAGGATTAACACAGTAAAAATGGTCAACTTATCAAATGCAATCTATAGATTCAGAGCAATCCCCATCAAAATTCCAACATAATTGTTTACACTGAAAGAATACTCAACTCGGAAAAACAATCCTGTTCAATAAAAGAACTGCCAGAGGTATCACCACCCCTAATCTAAAGCTATCACAGAGCTATAGTAATAAAAACAGCATGTATAGGTATAAAAACAGACACAATGATTAATTTAATTAAATTGAAAACTCAGACATAAATCCACACACCTATGGACTCTTGATTTTTGAAAAAAGAGCCAAAACTATACAATGGAGAAAAGAAAGCATCTTCAACAAATGGTGCTGACATAACTGGATGTTGGCATGTAGAAGAATGCAAATAGATCCGTATCTATCCCCCTGCATAAATAAGTCAAATCAGATGAAAGACCTCAACATAAACCCAGTTATACTGAACCTAATAGCAGAGAAAGTGGGGAATAACCTTGAACACATTGGCACAAAAGACAAATTCCTGAATAGAATACCAGTAGCACAGTATGGAGGCCCACAAAGCTTTGCTAGTGAGATCTGAGCTTGCTTCACCCAGCAGGGCTGCATTAGAGGTTTGCCTGACCACATGTGTGGTTACAAGGTGATTGGAAGGGTCTACACTTGGGCTGAGCTAGGGGGAGGTCTTTTGCTCCACCCCTCAGCATTCCTATAAATAGCCCTTTAGAAGAGACAGAAGGGGCCTGGCCTGTGGATAATCATCCAGACACTCCTGAGGCTATCCTGTTTTTCTGTTTCTTTCCCCTCTATGCTTTTATCTAATCTCTTATCCCTCACTTCTCAAGAATACCATATCATAGAATGTGGGAGCTGGGCTCCCAGCTGGGCCCCCACAGCACAAACACTAAGACTGGTAATTGATAAATGGGACCTCATGAAACTGAAAAGCTTTTGTAAGGTGAAGGACATGGTCAATAGGACAAAACGGCAGGCTTCAGAATGGGAAAAGATCTTCACCAACCCCACATCTGACAGAGGGCTGATATCCAAAATATATAAAGAACTCAAGAAATTAGACATCAAAATACCAAATAATCCAATTAAAAATGGGGTACTGACCTAAACAGATAATTCTCAACAGAAGAATCTCACATGTCAGAGAAACACTTAAAGAACTATTCATCATTCTAGCTATCAGGGAAACGCAAATCAAAACGACTCTAAGATTCTATCTCACACCTGTCAGAATGGCTTAAGATAAAAAACACAAATGACAACGTATACTGGAGAAGATGTGGAGTGAGGGGAACACTCCTCTATTGCTGATGGGAGTGCTAACTTGCACAGCCACTTTGGAAACCAATATGGCAGTTTCTTATAAAATCGGGAATCAATCTATCTCAAGACCCAGCAATACCGCTCTTGGGCATATACCCAAAGAATGCCCAATCATACCACAAGGACACTTGCTCAACTATGTTCAAACAGCTTTATTTGTAATAGCCAGAACTGAAAAATGGATTAAGAAAATGTGGTACATTTATACAATGGAGTATTACTCAGCTTTTAAAAACAATGGCATCAGGAAATTTGAATTTAAATGAATGGAACTAGAAAAAAACATCATCCTGACTGAGGTAACTCAGATGCAGATTCAATGACCCAAGGCCAAATATTGGGCTGAGCTCAGGAAGTTCTGCTGAGGAGACCAAGGAGGCATTGTAGGAGCCAGGGGTGTCAGGGACATAGGAAAAAAACCCACAGAAACAATTTTCCTGGCTCATGGGAACTCAAGAGTGTAAATCAACAACCGGGGAGCCTGCATGGGACTAACCTAGGCCCTCTGCATATATGTGGCAGTTGTGTAGCTTGGTCTGTTTGTGGGACTCCTGACAATGGGAGCAGGGCTGTCCCTGGTGCTTTGGCTGGCTTTTGGGAACCTATTCCTCATGCTGAATTGCCTTGGCAGCCTGGATACAGGAGGAGGTGCTTGGTCTTATGGCAGCTTGATATGCCATGCTTTGCTGATGCCCACAGGAAGCCTGACCCTTTCTGAGCAAATATGGAGGAGGGGTGGGTCAAGGGGGGCAGAGGGGAGGTAGGTAAAGGGAGCCGGAGGATGGGATGTAAAATAAACTAAGTAATTAATTAAAAAAGAGCTCAGCCAACTTGTTAATATATGTTAATTATATATTTTCCTTATAAAAGAATCAAAGCCCTTGTTTTCAAGTCTCTTGCAAATATATAAAAAGATTAACTTCTTCACAGTCATCATTGTGGTCATCATTATCATTGTTGTGATTGACATCACTGATCATCATTCTCATCGTCATCATTTTCCTTTCCCATAGGATCTTTCTATGTAGCTCATGCTGGCCTTGAATTCACTATATAGCCCATGTTACCTTGGAATTCATGATGTGACCCAGGCTTGCCTTGAACTCTCAAATTTCCTGCCTCATCTCTCCAAGTGGTAGAATTATAGAAATATGCTATCATGCCTAGGAAGATTAATCCCAGTTAATGATATTCCGGGACATTTCCTTGGATTCTTTCTTGTCAATGGATTCCATGTTTAGTGTTATAGTGGTCACTTTCTGCCAAGCCTCTCCTTTCCCTCTGATAACCATGAGAGGGAAAAGGGCATGATTACTCCTGTCAGCATTTCCGTGAAGTGCACTTTAGCAAAGACAGACAAGCTCTTGATGTTGATTGGTTTTCAGCCTACAGCCAATACCAGTGCTGGGTGTGCTGCTGGCTGCCTTCATGCTCTTTTGTTGCTGAAGAGAAGGCTATATGTGAAAGGATCCTGGGGATGCTGTAGGTGCTGAGCCTGAAATCAAGGCTGTCTTACTACTGAGCTGGGGTGCTTCCTCTGCCTTGAGATAACCCCGTGTTTCTTGTGCTCTGAGGAAATATTCTTCATCTGAGACAATGCTCCTTTAATTGTGCCATCCTGCAGTGTGGAAGAAAAGTTCCTTCATTTCAGAGCACTTCATTACTCAGCATGTAAAACAGAATGTGGAGTGTACTAGGAATTCTACCATGTTTGACTCCATGTGACAGTGAAACTGCAGCTCAAACTCAGCTTTTCTAGCTTGAACAAGTTGAGATAAGCAATTAGTAAATTAATCATTCAAAACGTATATCCTCGATGCAGAGTTACGAAGGGGCCCTAGCCAGCCTGAGCACTGCAAACATGGCTCTGGCAGGCCTTGTCCTTCTGCAGACTCCCTCTGCCTTGCTACAACCTGTTAGACTACATTCCTAAAGCTAGCCCCAGAGATCCATTTCCTTATTTGGCCACTCCCTCCTCCTGAGGCTGACTACCCAGGACCAGCTATCAAAGTATTGCCAGTCCAGCAATCAAAAGCCCCTTTGGCTCACCTAATTAACATGCCCAATCAAAATTAAACACCTCATCCTAACACAGGGTTTCCTCTTTTACCTTTATAAACTGCCATTGACCTATGTGCCACATCTGACTCCTCTCCATCCACAGGCAGTCCTTTGCCCTGGACAAATACCCCTCCCCCTCTCCCTTGCCCCTCTTGTCCCCTCTCCCTTATTTCCTTCCTCCTTCTCCCTAGTCCTCTCTTTCCTGTCTGTCTCTTATTCCCTGCTCTTTTTTCTTCTGGAGCAAATAAATATCCTTTGTGCTGAGAACTTTGTCTTGTGGTGTCATGAGTCGACTTCAAGGTACCCACACCGAGGTATGTATTTGATTTTTATATGTATTTGAATGAAAACAGTGTAACTTGGTTCTAAGTGTTTAAAGGCACTTGAAGATAATTGAAGACTAAACCAAGATGTAAGATGAAGCTGGGTTGCAAATTTTACATAATAAATTTAGTGGATAGAGAAATGGAATGTTTTTATTTTGTATTTTGTGACAAATTTATATGAGTCCATGCCACTGTCACCTTTTTAGAAAATAGACTAAAAATATATGTATAAAAATATACATATATATGATGTATACATATATGTGCATTTATATATTTGTGTGTAATTTTCAACTTAAATGACTCAATATTTTATAAAATCACATTGGATAATGCTTCATGTCTCATACAAATTAAACAAGTGCAATTTCTCACTACCTTCTGCCCCTAGCAGAAGCACATTCTCTAAACTTGAGTAAGAAAAAAATGGCAAACAGATATGGCAAAGAGTTTAATTCTGAGATTCCCAGTTGCAGTGGCAAGAAAGTGTCTCTTTTTCCCAATCACAGTAGAAGCAAAGCGAGAATTAATTCTTTTGCTTGTTTTCTCTTTTTCTTTTGTCTGCTTCTTAGTATGCATTAGTAAAAGTTTCCACTTCCTAGTGTGCATTTCAGGAAAGAAATAATGGAAAACAGCAAGAGATTGTGTGTATGTATCCAAATACATTTGTAACTTAAACAGCAATGGAAGGGAGAAAAGTCCTCTGAATACAGTTTGTGATAGACCGTGATATTATACACTTCACTTTTCTCAGAAAATTACATATAAATCACTTGCTAATGTGTAGGAACCTGAAATACAAAGTAGAAAAAACAATTGGTTTCTGCTCAGCATAATCTCATTTAAGTATCTGATTTCCTACACCAAATGTGCTGCCTTTGGACAGTCTACATTGACCCAGGTGGCATGCTTTTTAACCTGGTCTTCAGATTTAAGTTTTTCACAGCACATAGGATTAACATCAATATTGATTTACTTTGGCACACACTGAGGTTGTTGAAACCCACCTAAATATTAAAAAGAGGGATGGTGAAGGAGGAAACCTTACAGGCCTAAAGTTCAAATATGTATTATGATAGAAACCTTATAGTAAAAATAAAGGTGAAGCCAGGAAAGTTTTGGCTAAATCACTGAACAGATGGAACAGATAAAATATGGAACAAATAAAAGAAGCTAAGTTGTTTTTTTAATACATCTGAATTTAAAGTAGAAAAATATTTAGAATGACTGAATTTACTTTTTACAGCTTTTCTCTTTGTAAATAAATTGAGAAGATAAGGTACTGAAGGGATCTGTTTATCTTAATTTTATTTGCAAATATATTTGGAAGTTTTAGAGTAGAGCATATTGTAAACAAAACGAGGTGGTTCTAATTACTTTCTGTTGCTGTGATAAAACACTGAACAAACAAAACTTGGGAAGGACAGGTTTATTTCAGCTTTTAGGCTGAAATCATCAAGGTTAAGAACTCAAGGCTGGAGCATGAAGGCAGAAACTGAGCTAGAAACTTTCAGAAAAATTGCTTACTAGCTTGCTTTCCCTGACTTTCTCACCTTTCTTTCTTATATGACCCAGGATCACTAGTCCATGAGGAGCACCAAGCACATGGGTTAGATCTCATTTATTAGTCATCAGTCAAGAAAACATCCCACAGACATGCTCAAAGGTCAATCTGATCAAGGCAAGCCTCCAACTGAGGTTCACTCCTCCCAAGTGACACTAGTTTGTATCCAGTTGACAAAAACTAACCAACACAATTGACTCCTTGTCAACTTGACATACAAACACATCACTATGAAATCTACCTTTTCCTTTGTTGTTTATCCCCAAGATCTCATTTTAATATCACATTATAAAACATAGTATAACTTTAAAAGTCATACAATCTTTAAATTTTCAAACACTTTCGAAGTTCAAAGTCTCTTTAAAATATCCAAAGTCTTTTAACTGTGAGTTCTATAAAATAATAATGAAAAGAACAAGTTAAGTACTTATTCCTTACCCTGTGGGGCGTTTACCCACCACCCCCACAGCTCCCCAGAGTTTTCTTGAGTGTGAGCAGCAGGAAATATTAGATAGAAGGATTTATAGTGGTGAATCTTGTGGAGATAAACAGATAGAAAATAAAGGATAGCCTCAAGAGGGCCTGGAACCTATTCCAATGGCCCCGACTGTCTCTGGCCCAGGGTTTTTATAGAGACGCCAAGGGGATGGAGCAAAAGACCTCCTCCCCCAGCACAGTCAAGTGCAGAGCATCTCAGACACCTGCACTCAGGCCTGTGGTCCTGATCATCCTCTATTCGGACCTGCTGGGTAAAGCCACGAGGAACCCGAGAACGGGCTCCCACATTACCCCAAACAGGAAGAATCAAAGCATAAAAACAATCATACTAAAGCAAAAAGCGTCCTGCAGTGTAGATTCAAATCTTATAGGTTAATGTCTGACATCAGGGTCTTCTGGGCTCTAAAGAGCATGGGCAGCTCCACTTTCCCTGCTTTGCCATCTGTAACACACACACACACACACACACACACACACACACACACACACACAATTTGTTTGGTAGGCTTAAGCCAGCTTTACTACCATTCTTGACAGTCATTATATGGTCTTGGTATAGATAATATTCTGGGGAGTTCTCCACTGCACTGAGGCTGTACTTCCACAATAGCCTCTGCTTGGCCTCTCTTCAGAGACACACTCATGCAACACAATGACAAGCCTCAGCTGTTCTTCATGACCCCATCAGTTGTCAAAAAACAGTACTAAGTGGGAGACTGTTACACATGACCAAGTTTGGCTTTCCGGATTGAAATGCACATAGTCCACTTTATACCATAGCTTCTGTGCTACCCTGAAGAAACAGTCCCCAAAATCCCCCCTGCTGGTGCTCATCTCTTATTAATACCAGCTGATTTTTTCAGCCCCAGCAAACCAGAATCAATTGTCCCAGTAAAGTAAAAGTTTTACTTCCACAGATTCTTTAATTTCATTTTAATTTTTATTAAAATGTTTTGCCACATAATATATTCTGATCTTGGTTTCCCCTCCTCATCTCCAGCTCCTAAGCACTCTTCCAACTACACATCTTCTTTCTCTTTCTTAAGAAAACAAGCAGGCAAATAAAAAAGGTTCTTGAAATTCAAGTAGATGACACAAATGGCCCCAGTAGTCTCTCAAACTTCCCTATGAAGGTGCACATGTCAGGTCTCCATAATATGCATTTCTCTAAGCATTATCTTACAAGTCTCCACAAAAGCTCTTTAATCTCTGAGAAAATGGCTTTTCCAGACTAAAGCTCCAAAATCCTTCATGTTCTTCCCACAAAACAGTCCAAGGCATAAAATCCATATGTCCCAAACCATCATAGCAATACCCACTCTCTGGTATCAATTTCTGTTCTAGTTTGCTTATTATTGCTGTGATAGAACACTGGCAAAGAACAGCTTGGGGAGGGTTTGTTTCATCTTAGAGCTTATAGTCCATCACTGAGACAAGGCAGGGCAGACCTGGAGACAGGTACTGAAACAGACCATAGAAGAATTCTACTTATTGTGCTGCTTTCTAAGCTCACATTCAGCTATCTTTTCTTTTGGTTTTACAAGACAGGGTTTTTCTATGTAGCCTTGGCTGTCCTATAACTCACTCTGTAGACCATACTGGCCCCGAAATCACAGAGATCCATCTGCCTCTGCCTCTGCCTCCCCAGTGCTGGAATTAAAGACATATGCCAACACACCCTGCTCAGCTATCTTTCTTATACAACCTAGGACCACTTGCACAGGAATGGTACTGCCACAGTGAGCTAGGTTCTTATGTATCAAATATTTATCAAGAAATGTTTCACAGAAATGCCCATAGGAATGGTGGAAGTATTCTTTAACTGAGATTTTCTCTTCACAGGGTGCTAATTTATATCAACTTGCTCCCAAATAATCTAGCTTCAAGCTGAGTGCTACAGTTAGCTTTGTATGTGACATCAAGGTAGAAATGTGGAAACATGCCAGTTATCATTGCAAATCTCCAGTAAGAATCTGTGTGAGTGATGCTGCTTGTGGTACAAATATCTTTCCAAAATATATGAAGAATCAAGTTCTTGTAGACCTCAAAAGAGAAATCAGGAATAGAAAAATGAATAGGCAGAAGCCTGGATCTGGATTCCAGGGTGTGTGTGTGTGTTTGCTGAGAATTCAACAAAGCAATTTCCACATCCTACTCAAAAGACTTCATCATTGAGGTATTCTCATAGGCTTTTTACAAAAGTTATACTATAACATTCACACAGAGAAAAAAAGTCATTTATCTTCTGCTGTTTGTTTACCTGTTTCACATTTTTTGAGTTGTCAAACAGTTGTGTTTGCGTGTGTGTGTGTGTAGGAATGTATGTGCCATGGATGGCAGAGGTCAGAGGACAACCTCCTCTATTAGTACTAACCTTCAACTTGTTTTAGACAGGGTCTCCTGTTGTTCACCACTGCTTATGCAGTGCTGTATTATGCATTAAACTGCGCTGTTTACCATATGAGAAAAGCCACAAGACATAACAAAACCCATTATAAGAGTTTATTAAGAAAAGGAACAGAGGGGAATGTGCTTAGGCCTATGGAGATTGTGCAAGGAGGAAAGAAGGGGGAGTCTGTGACCTGATTTTTATGGATTCCTTGCACATGTGAATATACGCTATGTGTAAATTACATGATCATGCAGCACACAGATTACATAGGACGTAAGGGATGACTAAACCTCTTGCTTGGCTACTGGACAGTGTATGTGCAGTCATGTAGCAACATTCCAGACTCTTTGCTTATTATAAAAAAAAATGGCAGGTGAATGGGAATAGGGGCTCTGTGTCTACTGAACCTGCTTCCAGCTAACTCAGTGGGCATTGGTTAACTCTTGGGGGGTAAGGAAGGGGACTTTTGGGGTAGTGGATTGTCCTCTGCTACTTTGGGAATTGTCCAACACCTTCCAATGCTTAGGGCTGTGTGGCTGCTTGGGTCTGACAAGGTGCTGTCCAGGTGATTCAAGCTGGCTCTGGAGCTTGCTGACCTGTCCAGGTGGATTCAAGCTGGCTCTTTTGGGTATACTTGATTGGGTTTTGTTTTGCCTCATGGCTTTTCTCCCATGGTGAACAGCGCGCTGCTTAATGCATATTACAGTGTCGCATAAAACTAACAACCTCTGGAAGAGCAGCCACTGTTCTTAACCTCTGAGCCATCTCTCCAGCCTCTATATCATATTCTGTAAGTGTATTCAGCTCCAACTTTCCTTTGCTTCCCTCTTGCCTCCCATTATATATGATATTATGCATTTGTAAAAGATCTAGGGCTCACAAATGAGAGAATAGTCAGTGCTTATTTTTCCAAGTGTTATGAACAATTTCATTGAGGTAAACACACACACACACACACACACACACACACACACACACACACACACACACACGAAATCAAATGCTCTTGCATAAAATGCACATTCAGCCTACATCTTTGAGATTTACTTTTCACTACCAAAGACTGAACATAAAACATCAGTATGTAAGGTTTGACAAACTCTCTAGCATGGCTTCTAGAAGCTTAAAGATGTGTTCTTAAGATGACTTTCGCCGGGTGGTGGGCAGAGTCAGGCAGATCTCTGTGAGTTCGAGGCTAGCCTGGGCTACCAAGTAAGTTCCAGGAAAGGCACAAAGCTACACAGAGAAACCCTGTCTCAAAAAAAGATGACTTTCAATTCCTTAAATTGTCTCCTGAGAAACCTCAGTGATTTCATGAGAGTTTAGAGATTTTATTTATTTTTCTATACAAAGTCAGAAGACATGAAGATAAGTTCTTGAACTCTCTTTTAGAGAATTATAAGTCTTTCAGTCTCTAAAACTACTTTCGATGGACATGAAAGCAGTCTCTTAATCCCTATATGAGATGACTCTCCCTCTTGAGCTCTGTCCCCAATGGGGTTATGAGGTCAATTGGCACCTTATCCCAAGTTAGAACACTTTCTCATATCAATCATACAAAAGAATTTAGTTTCTACTCTGTATAATAATCCAGATAAGCAAGTTACATGGACCAACCCCCAACACATTTTAGTATCTTTTAATTTAGCACACTAAAGCTTTTGAAATGTCGCCTACCTTTAGTACAGTAGAATTAAGCACAAGAGAACAAAAATTTCTCTTATTGTGATAACTGTTATTAAAAAGGTTTGCCTTGACCACTTCAGCAAATCTCCAGTTTTGTTTATCTTTGACAAATATATGTGAGTATATGTGAGTTTGCATCTAACTACAGAGAAATTAACATTAATTTATTCATTTTTACTAAGAATTAGCTTTTAACTCAATCTTTTGAAAAGTAATAGTAACTGAACTAAATCAGTTTGATTATGGTCAAATATTACATTGCTTTGGTAAATAATGGTTAATTGAGTTGTTTAACTTCTTACTATTAGAGGTTACCAATATTTATAATGAGAAACCAAAAAAAAAAAATTTTTTTCCCCTGGGACTTCACCACTCTAAGTCACACATGCTATTCTGCTTCATATACCACACCATAAAAAGTAGATAAAATTTCATCCACATGTTTTTACCTCAGATCTCTATTTAACAGATAGAAGAAACTATTCAGAAGTATCTTTTATAACTTGCTGAATACAAGCTTTAGCCATAATCCTAGACATGGGTACTACTCTAATAGGGACAGTCCTCTTGTCCTCTTCCATGCAAAGACATTATAATATTTAAATTCAAATATTCAAAAATAAGTGATTAAAATAATTCCTTACATTATTCTAATTAGTGAGCCATAGGATACCAATATAAGATAGTTGAAAGGCAACACTTGAGGCTGAATTTCTGGACATAGACTAAAATCTTAATTAACTGTACTCAATATAGTATATAATCTTGAATAGAGATCTCAAATTTTCACTAAAGGTTTCTAGGATATATATTGAAAACCAACACTCACATATATAATAAACAAACAGTATATTAGATGTTTTAAAGAAAACTGAGGATAACATTAGAAAATGCATGAACACTAAAGACATTATTGCTAGAAAACAACTAATAACTGTTTGAAAGAGTGAGGCTGCTCTTCTTATCAGATACAGATATGTCTGTGGCTGTCATTAAGTGAAACTTGTCCTACCTTCTCAGCCATGAGTGATCTCTGTGGTTTAATTCTCTGTAAATAATTAGAAGATTGGAGAAAGAACTTGTTATTGTAGCATGTTGTTGAACTTAAGCCTCTGGTAGGGGTTTAAATTTAAGAATTCTGAAAGAAATCAATAACTTGTTTTGCATTCATTAAATGCTATCAAAACACCCAGTGGTTTTGGTTAAAGTTTTTATTCTTACTCGATATTCAGTTAGATGCTATACCTTACCTTTCTGACAATCTAATAACCTAGGCTAGGCTTATCTATTTACTACACTGGGAGTAGGCTCAGCTCTGTGTCACACATTATTCAGTTGCTAGGCTGAACATAGAGTGCATGGTTAAATTCTCATGGGTATACTGGGCATTTGGAAACCTTGTGGGGACTTGTATGTTTTAGACTGGAACTAGCACTCTGCCATTTCTCTCCACATTCTATAGGTCAAAAGCAAGTCAATATTCTAACTCAAAATCCAAGGTCTGGAATATGCATAGTGTACATGGTAAGATCACTGCAAGGGATTTTATCTAGGAAGGGCTGCAATCTTTGAAACTGTCATTTAGTGTTCATCCCACAACTCAAAACATACTATTACCCTTCACTGAATTAAATTTTCGCCCTTATCATGATACCTATTAAAATATTTGAGATGACCACTTGGGATTGGATAACCTGTCCCTAACAGGGGGCTCATCATCTCTGGAAAAAATTGATTCTTCTTTCTTAGCAGCTATTAATTGCCTCTAGTTCTTCATCTAAAGGTGTGGCCTTATGAGATGTCCCCCATCCATGTTAGGATGTCAAGTAGTATTGTCATTGTGTTGTTTCGGCAACCATATTGTTAAGAGTTCATGGGTACAATTTCCTGTCATGTATAAAAGACACTGTCTTGTAGTAGACATCCCAATCCTCTGGCTCTTAAAAATCTGACTGTCCCCTGTTGTATGACATTTTGTTTGTGTTCTGACAAATAAAGCTTGCCTGGAGATCAGAGGACAGAGCTAGCCTAGTTAACCATAGAGGCCAGGCAGTGGTGGCACACTCCTTTAATCTCAGCACTTTGGATGAGGAAGAAGGAAGATCAGGAGTTCTAGGCTACCTTAGGCTACATGAGATTGAATCAGTCTAAAAAAGAAATAGAGCCAGGTGCTGCTGGTGTGCACCTTTAATCCCAGCACTAGGGAGGTAAAGACAGGAACATAAAGCAGGTGGAGACAGGATCTCAGGCCATTCAGTCTGAGCATTCATAGAGATAGAGACAGGATCTCACATGATTCAGTCTGAGATTTTATAGAGGTAAGAAATTTCTGGTGACTAGCTGCTTTGCTTCTCTGATCTTTCAGCTTTCACCCTGGATATCTGACTTTGGGTTTTTATTGATTAAGACTAATTAGAATCCTGCTTCTGTCTCCTCCTTGATGATGGTCCCTGAGACTTTGATGTAGGGAAAAGAAGACACTAAATGACTTAGCAGATTGTATTTATATATGTGCATGTATAAATGTACCAATAATCATTAAAAGTCATGAAATGGAGACAGGGAGGTTCTAGGAGGAGGGGGGAAGTTGTGGGGTAGAAATGTTATACAGTATTCATGTATGAAAATCTCAAAAATCAGTTAAGTAAATGTAGACAAAGACATTGCAAGAGAAAGAAATATAATTTTGTTTCTGGCATTTTCCATTTAATATACAGAAACTAGGTTCCATGGCATATACTTGTAATCCCAGTACTTGGGAAGTAGGAACTATCTAAATGGACACAGCAAAGGTAGTTCAGCTATTAAGACTGTGTACTGCCCTTGCAGAGGACCAGAGTTTGGTTCCTAGCAGCCACATTAGGCAGCACAACCTCTTGTTACTCTACCTTCAGGGGAACCAAAGCTTTTCAGGCTTCCCTGGGCACCTGCACTCATGTACACATACTTGTATATAGACACACAGACACAGACATGGACACACACACACACACACACACACACACACACACACCACATATACTTGAAAAACATAAAATAAATATTAAACTAACCTGTCTCAAAAACCACTTAATATATAAACCCACAAATATCACAAATTACTGAAGATATATTTTGTGAAATATATCTATTAGTCAATTTGACAATCAAATATAGAGCACTTTATGTGTGCAAATTATGAAAAAAAAAAGCAATATGAAAAAGTCAAAGTTAGAACAAAAATTCTCAAGGATCTTGGGGTCTTTGAAATGATGTTGGAAGTTCTTGATAGAAGTAGCACCAAATAAAGAAACACATTATGGAAGTCAAAACCATTGGTTTGGAACCAAATAGTATTTGCTAGATTTAACTCTTGGGAATGCCATTTCAAGCAAGTTGGCTGATAGGAGTCTTGAGCAAATTGTTTTACTGCTAATTTCAAGGGAACCCCCCCACAAAAAAATGCCATAAATTTTTTTCTTAATTTGTGTTTGAGAAACAGTTTGGACAAAATATTTTTTAAAATACACACATCAAGCACAACAATTAAAATTTTAGTCTCTGTCATCACAGAGAGTTAATTTTCTACTCTAAAATCATAGACATTTGTAGGAAACCATGTAGTTGGCTCGGCCTAGCTGCCTTAAAAGGCATAGGTTTTTCAGATTGTAGTTTATAGTTTCTGGACACAAGGTGCCTTCCAGTTCTTGAGAGACTGATGCACTCACTCCCTCAAGCAGTAAAGTGTTCAGGCCACTTCGTGTTTCTCTGTATTTTCCCTGAATAGTCAAGGAAGCATGGAAACTTGACAGGACAATTGGTCTTAGACTGTAATATTATAATATAAATTATAATCTAATTTAGATTATCTTGCACTATTTCCAAGTAGACTTCATTTTTTTCAAATTATCTTCATTTTGTTTTTATGCATCAGCCTCTGGAAATAGCTTGTCTACTCCTTTTATTTACTTTTTCATTAAAATAAAATCTCCATAAGATTAAGAGCCTTGTCTGTCTCTGTCACTAATTTAATCTCAGTTCCTTCAATGTTAACATCATGCTGTTTAATACATGAATAATATTAACTTAAATAGGGAATTATTTCCATTTAAAGCTATAAAACCAATTTGTGTTTGGAAGAAGAAAAAAAGCCACTGAATTCTTCCAATAAAGTGATGATGGTTTCTCTTACTATCTATTGGTTAAGAGGCAGCGCTCGTGGCAAGCTGTGGCCCATGGCGGCCATGCTGATGGATGTTCGAGTGGTGGAAGAATCATGAGCCATGGTTACCTTTCTAGAGCTTTATTGGGAGAGAGAAGGAGGAGGGAGGAGGGAGGGAGGGAGGGAGGGAGGGAAGGAGGGAGGGAGGGAGGGAGAGAGAGAGAGAGAATACGGAAGGAGAAAGTGCAGAAAGAGAGGGCACAGAGAGGGCATGCCCACTTTTTAGGATGGGACACCATCACAGGCTGATGACGTAATAAGGACATAATTCTTACATCCCAGACTATCGCTTATTATTTAAAAAAGCAGGTAGATGGGAATGGGGGTGTCGTTTCTCTCAAAAGCTGCTTCCAGCTGACTATTGGATGTAGGTTGGCTCTTGGAGGAATGGGGAAGGGGAGTCTTCCAAGGTAGACAGGTGATAGAGCCCAAAATCTAGGGTACTACCTTCTCGAGTGGGTGCCCCAAGAACCCAGACTCTGGTCCAGTTGATGCAACAGCACGAGGTTTTTATTGAAGCAACTGTACAGACGGGCTACTCTTGTCCTGAGAGCAAGAGTTGCATCTTACTGCAGCCACCTGGGTGTTTTTAAAGGAAAAACCCACAAAAACCACAAGATTACAATTCCCATACAATTTCGTTTCGATTGATTTATGTCTAAAGGCTAATTTCTCAAGATCATGGTCTGATCACAGAGGGGGTACAGTTACGTCCGCATGCACATTCTTCCCAAAACCTCAAGGGGGTTATCAGGGTGAGAGTGGAGTTTACACAAATGTCACAGTGGTCCTTCCTGGAACACTTGCAACTATCCCAGTCACAGTTGAGTGCATCTCTTAACAGAGATCTCTTTACATTGTTACATTGTGGCAGGGGTGGTTGAATAATGGCAGAGTCAGGGAGCCCTTGGAACTAGTTTTCTTTTTAGTTCCTTATTCTCCTGGGGCTTGGGGGGTGTAAGCCTGAAGGGTTAGGGTCTTTCACAGGCATTGTGGGATACTGTCTGTCATCCATTGTTTTGGAGACATGTATCCCTCTTGGCTGTGGCTGGGAACCTTCTGTTTGACAAGACGCTGGTGACACAGAAAAAAGCTTAGAGAGAAAAGAATCATTATTATTTTACGTTGACTTTTATCTGAGGTAGATCTGGCCTGTCCAGATGAATTTTGAAACATGTTAAGTTTTATCAGAGACAGATTATTTTAAAGCACCTGTTTCCTTTACTAGTTCGACATCCAGGAGACAGATGATCAATTGTTAAAAAGCATCTCACAGTAATAGATGTCTACATTAAAGTCTTTTTTGTAGCACCCAGACATTTTTGGGTCAGGGGTGTAAATACCTTTTAGCTGTTACAGTTTCTTACTTGATGATCTCTGGACTCCAGTTCTGTGGTGGTCCTGTACCATTAGCTGGTTCTGTGGTGGTCCTGTACCATTAGCTGAACAGTGAGTTAGAACAGGGAACAGGGAAGATAAAAGTTTGTGGTGCATGAGAATTTACTTTTTGGAAATAGGGATACTACAAAGATCAGGGCCATGTCTGTATGCACGTGAGAAACACAGGCAGTAGATCTGGAGGGAAGCAATGAGCTCTTAGTTGGAAATCTTTTCCTATTAAGTAACTCTGAAAGTGCAATTAAATCTGGTGAGGTGGGTAAGGCTGTCCTCTGTACCTGACAGTAGAGAAAGGAGAGGTGACATCCCAAAACTCCCAAGACTGAGTCAGTGGCTCTGGTGTCCAGAAGGAAAGAAATGGATCGCTTCCCTGCTGCGTTCTGGGTTCCCTGCCATGTCTGTAGCCAAGCCTAGGTCTGCTGGAGGTCTTAGCTTGATGTACCCATGCGTCTTGGCACCTGGGGGCAGTCAGCTGACTGGCTGTCTTTCTAGGTGGCACTTTTAACAAGGCTGTTGATGGCCTGGCAGGGCCCTTGCTAGCCCGTGGCCTTTTTCCTCATTTAAAACAGGAACCCAACAGCTTTTGGGAGTCAGAGAGTGCCAGCACTTGGCAATTTTGTTTTCGGGCTTTTATCTCTTTCCTAGGACACCATAAATGCCACAGATGACTCTTTTTGCCTGTGGGGTCAGGAGCCTTGCTCTCCAGATGCTTAAGTTTTAGTCGGGGAGGTCTGGGAACAAGAGACAGATTTTACTCCGTGTCCTGAATTTTTTTTTCTGATGATTGATGACTTAAGGACAGCTTTCTGAAGATCTGCCAATAGGCAGACTATAAACTGATCCTTTTGGAAGACTTGTCTGAGGCTATAAGCTGATTTTTGGCTTAAGAGTCATCCTGACTACTGTAAACTTATTTGTATGGATCTTAACCACTTTCAGATCTGTCTGTGTCTCCCAAGGTAGCTTGAGAATGAGTGGGTGGAATTAAGGTGAGTTAGGGCAAGAGTCATAGAAGCCACCCAAGCCCACCCATTTAAGCCCGCCCACTGCCAGCAGAAGTTAAACAGAAAAGGTTGCACGTGGCAGACACAGAAGTGGGGAAGAGAAGGGTTCAGAGCTTTAGCAGAAAGCTTGGGGATAAAGTAACTCTTTTATTTGCCTGCTCGCTGGCAGAAGTTTCGGCAAACCTGTTATGTGGCCAGATTTACGGTACCCACCCCATTTGCCAATGTAAGTGGTAAATGTATCTGTCCCTTTGTCCCATGGCTGTAGCTCAGAAAAAAATAAAAGTTAAAATAACAAACTGGGATCAGACTCTAATCTCAGGCATCCCCGAGGAGTGAAGAGAGATCTATGAATCAGCTCAAGTTAGCCATCCTCTTCATCAAGGGCTGCTGCAGCTGCAGTTGGTCCACTTGGTAGACCCGAGACAGCATTGACCCCCTTGTCAGGAGTGAAAATGTGCCTGCCATTGCCAGCACAGCCTGAGGACAACCCCCGGGGTGTCCGTTGCAAAGAATATAGCTCAGACTACAGTCACGAGAACTGCGGACTCGCTCACTGTGGTGAAGAATCATGGTGGTAGCAGTAGTGGTAGCTGTGTGAGGGTCCAGCGGAGGCGAGGGACACACATGCTTTCCGTCTCGCTGGATGGGGGAGGAGGTGGCAAGCAGCAGCAGGTCCTCGTTAATCTATCTGAGTAATGCCACCAGTGTTGGTTAAATGGCAGTGCTTGTGGCTGGCCACAGCCTGTTGCAGCCATGCCTACGGATGTTGGGGTTACCGAATCACGAGCCATGGTTACCTTTCTAGAGCTTTATTGGGAGAGATAGGGAAGGAGGGAGGGAGGGAGGGAGGGAGGAGGGAGAGAGAGAGAGAGAGAGAGAGAGAGAGAGAGAGAGAGAGAGAGAGAGACTATGGAAGGAGAGTGCGGAAAGAGAGGGCACAGAGAGGGCACGCCTGCTTTTTAGGCTGGGACGCTGTCACAGGCTGATGACGTAATAAGGACATAATCCTTACAGTACCTCCATTTCCAAATGTATAAACTAACTTTCAAATTAGGAACAACTTGTGAAAAACTTAGAGGTACAGTAAAACAAAATACTAAGAGAT
Source organism: Peromyscus leucopus (assembly GCF_004664715.2). Classification (NCBI taxonomy): domain Eukaryota; kingdom Metazoa; phylum Chordata; class Mammalia; order Rodentia; family Cricetidae; genus Peromyscus; species Peromyscus leucopus. The sequence continues at coordinate 40,982,219 of NC_051083.1, forward strand.
GGAAGGCACATGAAAGAGGAAGGAAAAAAGTCTGTTGGAAACTTAGATCATCAAATTTGCTATCAGTAGTTGCCACACAAAAATGGTTTGCCAAATGACAATGTCATGAGTTAAGATCTCCAGCTCTGAAAGGAAATGCATCCTGCTCCTCAAATTAAAGCTATTTGATTTGAGCCCAGTTATTCTCTGTAATGTTTATGCACATGCCTTCAAAAAGTTAATAATATAATACTAAGAACATATGTTGTCTTTATTCCGTGGCTCTAGGCATAGAGCTTCAAATTCTGTTGTACATTCTGAGTGAAATTTGTTTCTCTACTATATTAATGAAATGCTTTTGGTTTATGCCTAGCTAATGTCAGGTTGGAGATTAGTGATGTGGCTAGGGTTTGGAATGTCAGAACTCTGAACCTCTAGGGAAAGGAGAGGATTTTAGGTTGATTTCAGTCATGTGGCCAATGGTTTAACCAATCATGCTCAGCTATGGAACTCAAATAAAACATCTAGACACTTGAGGCAGAAGAGTCTCCTGGTTAACAAACACACGACCATGTAGGAAATATGATACCCCTCAAGTCCACAAAAAAGGTATGGAAGCTCTCCAATTTAAACCCTTCCAGGCATTTCCCTATATCTTTTAAATAAAATTAATGGTTACCATAGAAGTTTTAAGGGCTCTACAAGTTGTTCTGGTGAATCTCTAAAACTGTGAGGTCAGAGAAATTCTTGAAATTACAGTTGGTTGGTCAGCAGAGAAGTGGCCTTGATATCCTGACACATATTGTTTGGTTCTGAAATAGGAGATGTCTTGTGGAAGTTCACCTTAATTCTGTGAACTGTGACACTATGTCCAGAAAGTTGGGATCAGAATTATACTGCAATGCAGCCACTTGGAATGGAAACTGTTCAGGGTTTTAACTTTTTTTTTTTTTTTTTTCGAGACAGGATTTCTTTTTCTTTTCTTTTCTTTTTTTTTTTTTTTTTTTTTTTTTTTTTTTTTTTTTTTTTTTTTTTTTTTTTTTTGGTTTTTCGAGACAGGGTTTCTCTGCGTAGCTTTGCGCCTTTCCTGGAGCTCACTTGGTAGCCCAGGCTGGCCTCGAACTCACAGAGATTCGAGAGACAGGATTTCTTTGTGCAGCTTTGTGCCTTTCCTGAATCTCACTCCGTAGACCAGACTGGCCTCGAACTTACAAAGATCTGCCTGCCTCTGCCTCCCGAGTGCTGGAATTAAAGGTGTTCACCACCACCGCCCGGCTCTTAATTTGTGTGTGTGTGTGTGTGTGTGTGTGGACAAACTATGCTATCAGCAACAACTTATTAAAGGACTCATCTTCAGCACTGGAATAATGAGCAATAGTTGGGATTCTGAGGTTCCAAAGCAAGCTATGTTTTTTTTCCCCTAAACAGGCAGACTCAAACTTTTATTAAAAGGTAACCATAGCAAACAGCTAACGGGATTTCATTATTGTGTAGGAACATGATATTTCTGATTTTTTTTTTTTTTTTGGTTTTTCGAGACAGGGTTTCTCTGTGTAGCTTTGCACCTTTTCCTGGAACTCACTTGGTAGCCCAGGCTGGCCTCGAACTCACAGAGTGCCTCTGCCTCCCGAGTGCTGGCATTAAAGGCGTGCGCCACCACCGCCCGGCAATATTTCTGATTTTTAAAAAATCTTTTAGACATACAATATGATGATCCAGGTATTTTATAACTGGAGAAGCTTTTGGTTGGTGCTATCAGATTTAGGGAAAATACTGCTTAAGTGAGTGAATGACTGGAAAACACAAAGAAGTTTCCTTTTGAAAAATCAGGCTCTGAAGAGTCAACAACTTTTAAAGGTTGGTTTATGATCTTTCATTAGTTCATCCAAACCCAGAGGATACTCCCAAGTTTTCTATTTATAGGCATCTTAGAAGCAAGCCTAGAAATATACTGCAGCCTCCATCAGACAAGCACCTATAGACTTACACTCTTTAGTATTGTACCCAGAGTCCCTCAAAGACCAACAAGAGACTGAATCTGATGCAAAAGCAAAGAGTCTTTGTATTGTTATGAGTTAACTTGGGACTCTCCATCTGCCTGATGCAGCAACAGAGCAGGAGAGGCCCTGGGTAGCAATGGGGCAGGGTTTTTAAAGCAAAGGGGCTTGGGGTCTACAGACTACATAGGATCAGACTCAGGACTGGTTTATGTGAATGGCAATCATGTTAGTAACTTTTAATTGACGAGGGTTAGTTGGGGGTTACAGTTACCATTTTTGGGCAGGCCTGGACAAGTCCCAGGCTTTGTCCTTGAGCTGCCATGGGGGCTGGCTGGCCTAGCACGTACTGACTGTGGGGGCTGACTCAGTGGCCCAGGCTCTGTCCTTGACTCATGTCGTGAAGGCAATACAGACTCCATCTTAGGGTAGGGCCACCATCTTAGACTAACTACTGTACTCAGTTCCAGGAAGGACCTCAGGAAGGTGCCATGATAACTCGAACACTCCTGGGGACATTCAGTCTGCAGTTTGTGCAGTTTATGGCCCTGGAAAATATTTAGATAATCCTTCTGAGCAGCCCAGATAATCCTGCCCAGCAAGTTGTGGTTCCCCACCAAAAAGTCCAACCCAAATAGTTTCAAATGTGGTTTTATGCCGTAAGTCTAGACCAATAGTTTCAAAAAAATCACCTTGCACCATATCGCTTCTACCCAACCCCAAATTGTTAAAGCATGTAAATCCCGGCTTGCTGGTTTTTTCTATAAAAACTCTCTACCCCTGGGCCCATGGCCACTGCTGCATTTCCCTCCATCTGCCAGGAAGGGACCAAATTCAAACCTGATGATAAAAGGATTTATGTGCTTACATCAGAAGCCGGCTCCTTGGTGGTCTCTGGGGGCTTCTCGAAATGGGTGCAACAATGTGTGTAGCTTTAAGTAGATGAGGGGTCCCAGACAGTAAACAGCTGACTAAACCTTGAGCGGTCAGAGTATGCAGAAAGGGAGCTACTGCAAGAACTATGTCTTTTGTACACAGCCCTCCCTGAAACTGCTTGCTCAAGTCTCAGGAAACTGAAATTGAAGCCTGATCTCTGAGAGAAGACTGAGCATCCTGTTATGGCATCTGCCTGATCCTTTCATCCAGCAGATCTCTTCTAGAGCTGAAGTCAAGATCCAGTTCTTGACAAAGATGTTGTCTGCTTTGAAACTTATCCACTGCTTTTCTTTTGTTTTCAATGCTATTACTTTTTGATCAATTGATCAATTGATTTGCTAGAATTATTGGTTTCAAACAGCAATGTCAGTTTTAGAAAAGTAACTAAAACATTAGAACTAGTCTCAGATGCCATCAGGAAGTAGAAATTATTTAGATTGCTTTTTCTTCTTGGCCTGATGTCCTCAGCAGTCTCATAGAGTAGTACCATCTCTCTTCGAACACCTTTATTATTATTATTTATTTTTATTGAAAATAGATTCTTCTATCATATATTACATCCCAACCACAGTTTCCCCTCCCTCCACTTCTCCTAGTTACACTCCCACCTCTCTCCTCCCCCAGGTCCACTCCCCATCAGTATTCTTTTCAGAAAAGGGTAGGCCTTCAAGATACAACAGTCAAACAGGACAAAACAAGATATAGTAAGACAACCCAATAGGTGGAAAAGAGTCGCCAGAGCAAGCAAAAGAGACAGATATACACCCAATCCTACTGTTAGGAGTCCCATAAAAACAGCAAGGTCACAACATAACATATACACAGAGGACCTAGTGCAAATCCATGTAGGTCCCTTGCTTGCCATTTCAGTCTGTATGAGTCCATGTGAGTCCTGCTTAGTTGATGGGTGTTCAGGATCCCAATGTAGTCCCAAGCCTTTCTCAGGGTGAGCTTTTAAGCACAAAAACCATGTCTGGGTAAACATACTTCAGTTAACAAGAACAATTAGCCAGAAGAACTACAGAACCAAAGCAAGGGTAGTACATTTAGAGATTTTTCTCAGAACTGTGGATTTTGATGGATTAGGTCTTTGTTTTAGTTTTGGCAGGTGGTACTGTCTATGGGCTGAGTTTTACAGCCAGAATGGCACTCCTACTATAGAGTCAGTTGTGCTAAGGGCTTGGGGCCTACTAAGGTCTGAGACCTGTTACAACTGGATGAAAAGAAGAGAAAGAATTAATGAGACTACAGCTTCTAGATCAGTTTCTTAATCACCTGTAAGAGTGTTAGGACAGAATTCTTAGCAATTCATCAGAACTAGGTAGGGACTGATGCTGCATTTTAATAAGCTCCAAGCGTTGCAGTTGCTTTTGCTGCTGCTACTGATGCCTAGGAAACCACAGCTTGAGAAACATTGCTTTGAATCAACTCACTTAAAAGACCATCAACAAAAGCCTGTGTTAGCAAGACTCTAATCAGTCTGTACAAGCCTCCTGCTCAAAATAATGAGAATTTCTTCTCTTCTGTTCTGATAATAAAAAGACTCTCTTGTGAGGAAAATATATGATTTGGAATAAGAAGTATTTTGTGTTTGCTTTGACACTTACTGGCAGGGTTGTCTTGGAAACTTTCTTATAGTTGCTGAACCTCTTATTGTATTACAAAAAGCAGAAAACTGATCCAATCACTCTACTTTATTGTATGATTTAGAATGTAAAATGTGAAAACACCTATCAAATGTTCCACAAATATCATGATTGTTCTAAAATATGTTCCTCCAGGTTGCCTATATCCAAAAAAAATAACTGAATACCATGCTCTGAAAATTGGAGTGCTATCCACAATGCTAGATTTCTCCAACTCTGCTTTCACAGGTATGCATGAAACATTGTTACTAAGATTTTACATGACACTCTGAAGGGCTTCACATTCATTGCAGATCTTGCCTATAAATAAAGACTCTGATATTCTATATACTCTTATTCTAACCATTTGCTACAATGAAACTGCACAAGAACAACATCAGCTCAACCCTAGGCTCCCTGAGGACACAGGCCAAGATTCAGTCACAGCTTACAGTATCCTCCCAACAATTTCCATACTTAGGAGAGAAGGCAAAACAGATGGCATCCCTGCAAGAGGCAAATTTCTTCCCTGAGAAAGCATTTGTTGATGGCAGCAACCCATACAGGAAGCAAAGTTGCATACTGGAGATGGGTTTTGGTTTCAGACGTTGAAGTTGTTAACACAGAAAGTCTCTTTCTACAACACAAGAGCATGTGAACACTCAAGGTGAATGAGTGGATACAGAATCCTAGGCAAAGTTTTAAGGAACTTAGTATACTGGCTGTTTTTTGTGTATCAATGTGACACAAGCTAGAGTCATCAGAGAGGAAGGAGTCTCAGTTGAAGAAATGCCTCCGTGAGATCCAGCTATAAGGCATTTTCTCAATTAGTGATCAATGGGGAAGGGCCCAACCCATGGTAAGTGGTGCCATTCCTGGGGTGGTGGTCCTGGGTTCTATAGGAAAGCAAGCTGAGCAAACCAAATAAACAAGCCAGTAAGTAGCTCCCATCCATGGCCTCTGTATCAGCTACTGCCTCCAGAATTCTGCCCTGTTTCAGTTCCTGCCCTGACTTCCTTCAGTGATGACCAGCAATGTGGAAGTGTAAGCCAAATAAACCCTTCCTCCCAACTTACTTTTTGACCGTGGTGTTTTGTTGCAGCAATAAAAATCCTAACTAAGACAAATTGGTACCAGGAGTGGGGTATTGCTGTGACAGACCTGACCATTTTTGGGGGAGGATTATGGAAGGAATTTGGAACTTTGGGATAGAAGAGCCATTGAGTGTTAAAAGCTCTGTGAGATGTTATATGGAAGCTTGGAAGATAAGAATGTTGAGAGCAGTGCAGAGTATGGAGGCCTGGCTTGTAAAGTTTCAGAGGGAAATTTAAAGACTTTATCTGGGCCATTTGTTATTTTGAATTAAAACTCTGTGGTTCTGGTTAGTTGGGACTGAAGAGTCAGCTGTGATTAACAAGATACCAGAACTACTGAAGTTAAACTTTGTTTTGCTGGGATATTTGATGCTGGTCAGCTAGAGCTAAGAAATTAGTGGTGATTAAGAAGCGACCATCATCAATGAGATGAAATTTTCTGGGAAGTGTTTCCTGAGAGCACAGAGAAACTATGTCTTAGAGGTGGCCAAGGTTGTACCTTATCTTGGCAGTCGGACTTGGTAATGCGTAAGAGTCACCCAGGTGTTACTGGTTTTTAAGGCATGAAGGGGTCATGCAGAGCAACTAAGGCTTGGCACTGTGAGAGGCTTAGAGAGGCCACTAGGGAAGGTGCAGCCTTAGTTGCTGTTGAAGGCCCAGGACTGAAGGGGAAATGCAAAGAAGTTGAGGTTTGACACCATAAAGAGAATTTGTGAAAATGTAGCCCAGTTGCAATAGAAGACACCAGTGTTTTGGAGATGCCAGCACCCTAGGATTACTACCAAGAACAGAAGGAGCAGTGGCATGGAGCCAACCAGACCCTGGGAGACAAGATGTGTATGCTGCAGAGGGCAGAAGTGACCTTTGGAGTAGTCCTGAAGATCATGAGTGGATCCTAGCCATTGGATGGTTGGAATTTAGTTTTTCTTTGATTTGATTGTGACTGTGCCCTGATTTTTCCCTCTTAAACTAAGAAAGTATTTTACTGGAGCCCGCAATTGAGAGACACTCACATTCCCATGTTGTGGGACTAAATTATTACTTTTTACCAATTAGGCCATCAAAAGCTTCTGAGGGCCACATTCAATCTTTCCATCCAACCACATCCTTCCCATCTTTCTCCCCAAGGTTTAACCTGGTGAGTATGCCTGATGCTCCTCTCCACACACCCTCCCCAAACTCTCAGAGATAGTCCACGTCCCACATCCAGTGTACACTGGAAAGAAATGTACAGGAAATGGGGGCACCATAAAACAACCAAACCTTCAAGTTATTAGCACAGACAAAAGTGAGAAATTCATTTTAATGACATAATCCAGATCTTCAAGAAGATCATAGAAGAAAACTTCCCCAAACTAAGGAAAGATAGAACCTTAGAAACACAAGGAGCACACAGGACACCAAATATATGAGAGCAGAAAAGAAAATCCACACAGTATATCATAGATTAAAAAATCTAAGTATGCAGAACAAAGAAAGTTGATTGAAATGTGAATGAAAAAACATAAATCACATATTAAGGAAAGCTCATCAAAACAACAGATGATATATCATTAGAAAATTTAAAAGTCAGAAGAACATGAAGCAATGCATTCCAAGTCCTAAAAGACCATGAAAGAGAACCTAGAATAATGTACCCAGTGGAACTATCTGCCATAGTTGGAGAAAGAAAAACTTCCCATAATAAAAACAGCCTAAGAAATTATATTCAACAATCCCAACCTAAAAAATTTCAGGAAGTAATATTTCAGTCTGAAGAGAGGCATGAGCATCAGCAAGAGACTAGAAAGAAATGCAAAGTCATATTTGCTAAAACACAAAGTACCAAGGAGAAAACAAACAACACTACCAAAAATAAACACAGTGACCACAATTAACACACACACACACACACACACACACACACACACACACACACTTCAACAATAACTTTAAATGTAAATTACCTCTATTTTCCAGTCAAAAGACACAAGGAGATAGATGTGTTAATAAAATCCATCTACCTGTTGTCTACAAGAAACTCATTAGATTTAAAGATACATACTACTGTATAATAAAATGGTGAACAAAAGTACTTCAATTAAAAGATACCAGGAAGCAAGCAGGTATCTCCATCCTAATATCTGACAAAATGGATTTAAAATTAAAACTAATCAGAAGAGCTAAAAAAACATACTTAATTTTAATCAAGGGAAGAGTTAAACCAAGAAGACATAATTATCATTAACATACATGCATCAAACTCTGATGCACCTGATTTCATAAAAATGTACTACTGAATTTAAAAACAGAGGTTAACAACAACCTATCAATAGTAGGTCACTTAAAAATTCCAATTTCTCCAAAACACATGGTATCTGAACAAAAATATAAACAGAAATACTATAATTAAATGGCATCATGCATCAAATGGAGTTAATGGAATTCTATGGAATATACCACCCCTACACCAAATAATATACATTCTACTCAGCAGCACATAGAAGCTATCATAAAATAGAAGATGTTATTATATGAAACATAATAACAAATTAAGAAAGACTGAAATAATTCTGTGTCCTATCCAACTGTCTGACAATAAAACTTAAATTTGACAGCAAATACATCTCCAGTAAATACACAAACTCAATGAAGATTAAAACAACTCATTATTGAATGCTGATTGGGTAAAACAAGAAATCAAGAAAAAAAAAAACTGTCCAGAAACCAAATGAAAATGAAAACACAACACAATAAAGCATCTGGTACACATTGAATGCAGACACACAAAGGAAGTATATAGCTCTAAATGCCTACATTAAGAATCAAAAAAGGCACAAATAAATGATTTACTAAGGAAACTCAAAAAGTCAACAAAGCAAGAATGAATGAAATCTTCAAACCCAGTGGTTAGCAAGAAATAATAAAAATCATAGCAGAAATTAATGAGACAAAAATAAAGAAAACAATACAAGCAATCAACAAAACCAAGAGCTGATTCTTTGCACAGATCAATAAGATCAACAGACACTTGGCCAACTTGATCAACTAACTGAAAGAAAGAATGTGAAGACCCAATTTAATAATCAGAAATGATTAGGGAAACAGTCACCAAAGAGATTCAGAATGTATAAGGGAACACTTTAAAATCTGGTATTCTACTAAGTTTGAAAATCTAAGAGAAATGGATTAATTTCTAGAGTCAGCCAAACCATCAAAATTAAACCAAGAATAGATCAATAACCTAAACAGACACATACCAAATAAAGAAATTGAAATAGTAATATAAATCCTCCCAAATTAAAAATGGTAGGATCAGATGTATTCATAGCAAAATTCTACTGCACTTTCAAAGATCTACGCACAGCCATTTCCAAATCTTCCTTAAACTGTTTTTTTTTTAATAATAGAAATAGGAGCACTTCCAAACTCCTTCTATGAAGCTAGTATCACTCTAATACCCAAACCAAATAAATGCCAATAGCCCTGATGAACATATATTCAAAAATGGTCAACAAAATACTTCCAAGCATAATAGACTTACATAAAAATGATTATCAACCACAACCCAGTTTTCTTTATCCCTGAGATGCACGGATGTTTCAACATACACAAGTCAATAAATGTAAATGTAATAAGTCACATAAATGAACTTAAAGACAAAAGTCATTTATCATTTCAATAGATGCAGAAAAAGCCTTTAACAAAGTCCAACATAGCTTTATAATAAAGATCCTAGAGTGAACAGGACTAGAGGGAACATACCTCAACATAGTAAAAGATATATATGAGAAACTCATAGCTAACATCATCCTAAATGGAGAAAATCTTTGAAGCAATCCCACTCCAGTCAGTAATGTGGCGGGTCTATCTACCACTCCTTTTCCTTTTTAATATTGTGCTCAAAGCACTAGCTGAAGCAATAAAGGAAAGAGGGAAATTACAGTGATCCAAATAGGAAAAGAAAAAAATTAAAGCTTTCCCTATGGGCAGATGGCATATTATACATAAGAAATAAATAAAGTTACATAAAATACATGTAACTTTAGCCATTTAACATTATACAAAGATGCTGAAAAACAGAAAGCATCTTAAACAAGTGGTTTTGGGAAAACTTGATGTCCACATACAGAGGAATGAAATGAGACCTTGCACAACAACTAACTCCAGTTTGATCAAAGTCCTAAATATGAAACACAAAACTCTAAATCTGCTGGAAGAAGACATAAGTACTACACTATATTGATGTAGGTATAAGAAAGGACTTTATGAATAAGACTCCATTTTCTTGAGAATTAAGGCCAAAAATTGAAAGTGTAACCTCAATAAACTATAAAGCTTCTACACAGGTAAAGAAACAGTCAATTTGTGAAGAAGCCCACAGAATTTGGGAGAATCTTTGCCAGCTCTACATGTGACATGGGATTAATATCCAGAGCATACAAACAACAACAACAAAATAGTCAAACAAGCAAACAAAAAGACCCATTCAAAAACTGGGCCTAAGACCTAGACATAGAGTTCTCAAAAGAAGAAATAAAAATGTCTAGTCAATATTTCAAAAAATGTCCATCATCTCTTGAAATTATGTAATCATAACAAATCAAAACAACTTTGAATTTTTATCTTAGCCCCGTTAGAATGGCAAAGACTAATAAAACAAGCAACAGCAAATGCAAAGTTATTTAATTGCTTGTAATCTGGAATTAGAATCAATCCTGAAATCCTTTTCAGGAAAAGCAGGGTATTTCTTTACAAATGCAACCAATCAACCAATACTATTTAAATCAATACTTCTTAAAGTACTTTACAAGGACCACATTCATCAGATTTTTACCATTCTTGTCAATACAAAGATTAGAAAATCTCTCAATACAAAGATTAGAAATTCTCAATAAAAAACTGTAGCAGCTTTCAACCAGTTAAGTTCAGAAGGTACCTTATTCTTAACATGAATGCTCCCTGATTTTGGGAGGACCAGTTAAACTAAAGGTATTTTAATTTGAAAGAGAGGAGGCTGGAGTGCTTTTTGTTTTTGACTTATTTATTTTGTATTTTGTTTATATGGATGTTTTACTTGCCTGTATATTTGTTCACCACGACCATGCAGTGCCTGAGCAGGCTAAGGGAGGGTGGATGCTCCACTGAAACTGGAGTTACAGATCTTTGTGAGCTACCATGTGGATGCTGGAAAACAAACCTGAATCTGCTGAAAGAAGAGCTGGTGCTCTTAACCATTGAGCTACCTCTCCTATTCCACGAGATTTAGGTGCCTCTTTCCAAGCTAAAATTTGAGACTGGCTGCTCTTGTGCTAGATAAATTTCAGGCATTAACTAAAGCCATGTGTCCCATGCCTCCCAACAGAACTACCAAATGCATTTATGGAGATTCCGAGGTCCATTTCACACAGATTCAAATCTAGTAGGTCTAGGATGTGGCCAAGGTGATTCTCTGGTTAGTAGGAAAAAAATGTGATAAGCAAGAAGCTTCAAGATAAAATTCTATTAAGCTACATAGGAGAAAGATCACACTAAAAAACCAACCTTATGCACTCTTATGTTTCCCTTGATTTAATGACATTTTCTTTTTTAATGTGGCTTTGCCTCTTTCCTCTTCTATTTATCTCTGATGGGTATATCTTTAAGACTCAGCTATATTGAACCCTGAATACAAAGGAAGATAGTTTCATTACAAGCTTCCTCAGTTATCTATCTACCCACCAGTGTGACTAATCTCCCAGAAGCTCATTAGATTTCTAGAGGTTGAGACTAATCTTGTCAGCCCAGTGCCAATCTAGGGCCTTTTCCTAGAGATTATTCAATAAACATGTATTCAATAATAACCTAGTTAATAGTTTTTTCAGGTGTTTTCTAGGAATTTATATAAAACTGAGCCGTAGCTTACAACTCTTTTATACTCCTGCAGTGGATTTTTTCACTTCGCTGTAAACAAAGCACCAAGGTTTTTGTGCAAGACTCTGTAACAGCTATTGATTTTTTTCCTAATGTTCCTTCTGTTCTCCAATTGGAACAGAAAAGAGGGAGCTCAGTAATGTGGACTGATGAATGGAGATCAGAGCTGCACCTGAAGAGACTGTCCTTTTTAATTTTTCAGCACTGACATGAAGCTGCTTGTCACACCTACTCTAACATTTACTTTTAGAGTGAACAGCTTAAAGCAAATCCATTTGTTCTGGTTTCTTACATTTTCCAAAAAAAAAAAAATCAATTAAGTATCCCCTTTAATTTTTATCAGTTTGACACATTGAAGTTTGAAAATGAGGAACAGTTATAAGATTTAAAAAATGATTAAACTATGTCAAGCTACTTGTAAAATAATAGAAAAACAATGTTTCTTAAAGAATCTCCTTTAACTCTGATCTCTTTTCAAGTAGAAACCATGGCTGGAGATAGGAAGTAAAAAAGCAATTCAGAAAATAACACAGAAAAGTTTGGCAGATACAGAATAAAGTCAGACAATGGGGTTTGTATGCTACTAAATATAAAGAATCCAGACTCTCATATGTAATGAGTGTGTGACTTTGATCAGCTGAGCAATTTTAACAGATAAATGATGCTACTTTAATTAAATGGAAGTAATATAAGATAAATACTCAGAAAAGCAATGATGTAGGACAGTGGTCATGAACTGAATACTTAACCATTTGTATAGAAAACATAACTGATATCATTCATTAGCATTGATCTGTTCTGAACAAAATGTTCATCTTAGTTGAGACTAGTCTGACTGTTAAAGTTTTGCATTAAACAAAGAAAAAAGAAAAGAAAGCAAATAGTTATTACATAAAGTATTTCTAAATAGGATCTTTGTGAACTTATTTTGAATTTGTATTTTATCTCCATTTATCTCATTATTGTGCCTTCTAGAGAGTAGGTTGACATGTCAAAAATTTGAATGTCTATAAAGCAGAACTTTTTGTACAGCCTTTCATGAGTTTATTAAGTAATACTCAATCAGATAGTATATTTTTGGCAGCTCTATCTTTTCTACACACACACACACACAAAGAGGACCAAGTATAGAGGTGCACATCTATAATCTCAGTGCTACAGAGATAGAGGTGAGCAGATCTCTGAGTTAGAAGTCAGCCTGATCTACATAATAAGATCCAGGTCAGCCAGGTTATATAGTAAGATCTTGTCTCAAAAAGAAAAAAAAAAAAAAAACAGTGGTTGATGTGTCAACGTATCTTTATACCTAAATTTGGTAGGAAAAAAAAAGAAAATCTCAGCCAATGGCCAAATTGAGTTTGATAATTTAGTCTATATTGGTAGTTAGAGACAATTAGCTGACAAATGGATTGTTCAGAAACACACAGAGAATTTGGCTTTCATCTAGTAATTTATTCTTGAACATATCAGCATTCCTCCTGAATTTGAGCAAGATGCTTCTGAAGTGAGAGTCCTAAAGGAATAAAAAGAAGGGAGGGGCAATTTTATGGCTTGTTTTGAGGAGAGGTGTTCTATCCTCTGTAACTTTTCTTGAAGAGGAGGAATTTTGTTTTCTGTAACTTGCTTTGGATGTGACAAAAGAGTGGTAAACAGTACACAGCAGTGAAAGAAGTGCTTTTCTTCTGAGGTAGTTTCCTTTAGTTCAAAGAACTAAATACTTTAGTTCAAAGACCAAGATGAACAACTTTTGGGTGTTATTTTCTAAGCTCCCAAACAATAGCTGCTTCAAAGACTTCATACAAATCCACAATTCATAACTTAAAATCAAATGTGTGTTCAGTTATAGTTTCCCTTCATTAACTGTGACAATACTGCCTGTTTATACATAACATAATAATTATGTACAAGATGGAATAAATCATCTAGAAATAATATTCTTATTTTACATGAAGGTCATTTTCACTCTGCATAAGTTAGGTACAAATGTGATATGAATACATATATCAGTAAAAAAAAAATCTGCTTGTTATTTAAACTAAAATTTTCCAGAAATTAGATGAATAAGAAGTTACCACATTTGTGTCTTTAATGTCACTACTAATTTACATAAGATACTGACATCATTTGGTGTAGATCTATCTCATTTCCAGGGTTTCATTTTTTATTTGATAATGAAGTAATATCCCCTGTCTCTAGTATATGTTAAGAAGGAAATTTTAAGCATGTCCTTGATAAGGACAAATGAAGGAAGGCAGGAAATTTTCAGTTAAGTTCCTATCTGACGCTGCACTTTGTTAAAATAAGTTTTAGCTCATTAAAACTTTATAATGACAAGCCTGAAGATTTTAGGAACTAAAAATAAAATCAGTGATTGCAGTTACATTCTCCATGAGTAAATAGGAAAATGTCTTAAATATTTTAATGGCTCTCCATATCCATGGAAATTTCTTAGGAATTCTAACCAACCCTTGAATCACAAATCAGAGAATAGGCTGCCATGTTGTTTCATGTTACTGTCATGCTACACTTTGAGGGTAGCTTTCAAGTGTTTATATCCTAAAAGCTTAGTTCCCACTGGAACATGATTAAGAGGTTATAAGAACTTCTAAGAGTTGGGGCCAAGTGGCAAGTTAGGGAATGATGTCCTCTGAAGTTTATTTATTCAGTCCTCATAGGACCTCACTTCCAAATAGTTTCTGGGAGAATAAGTAGTTACAAAGAATCTTAACTCTCTGATTTCCTGTCTTGCCATATGATCTGTCTCACTTGTCCCCTTGCCATGATGCCATCTGCCATGATTTGACATAGCCAGAAAGGCCTTAATGAGCACTAGCATCATACTGTTTTTAATTTCACTCTCCAAAATTGTGAACTGTATAATTTTTTTCCTTTGTATATTACCCAGATGCACATATTGGTTTTAATAATAGAAGTTGGTATATAGTAAAAGATAGTTTGGCTTTCCAACTATGGATTGGTTGCATGCATTATCAAGGTAGACCATTGCTTTGGATGTGGGAACTGATCTCCTCGTAACATGGAAAACATTATGTACAAGGTGATCATGAAATGGAATCAATTATTTATATGTGCATAATTTCCATCTTGAATATCACTTGTGCAAATATGTAAAATTTTTCAGAAAGCTTGGTGTTCTGTATACTTCTACCACTAATACTTTCTTTTCAAACAAATATAAACTCCAGCTTCAATCTCCTTAGAAAACAGACAGGCATCTAGAAAATAATAATGATAAAATAAAATAAGATAAAACAAAAACAGATAAACCAAGAAAAGACAAAACAAACAGAAGAAAGAGAGCAAAAAAAAAAGAACAAGAAACACATGCAGAGGCACACAGTCATATACACAGGAATCCCATCAAAACACAAAACCAGAAGCCATAATTTATTTTTTAATTAATTAATTTAATTATTTATTTCTCTCTCATATTACACCTCAACCACAATTTCCCCTCTCTCCTCTCCTCCCAGTCTACTCCCCTACCTCACCTCTCCCTCAGATCCATAATTTATAAGCAAAGGATCTGTAAGCATAAATTGGAAACTGAAAGTAAAATAACAAAGCAAAACAAAAAACACTCTGACAAATATTGTGAGACAAAGAACTTCCAGAGATACATTGCATTTGTTTTCTTTGTGTTGGCCACCTACTACTGGGTACCAGGCCTGCCCTTAAGAGTAGTTTGTATCCTCAGTGAGAGTTGGTTGAAGAAAACTAATTGCTTGTTTGTAAATGGTTATTAATTGGAGACAGCTTCTGGGATATCTGGATATTTGAGATATTCAGATAGGGATTTCTTCTCTTAAAGTTGGGACCACATCTGGGCCAGACCCATGAAGGCTCTGTACGTGCTGCCACAGTCTCTATGAGTTCATACGTGCATCAGCCTTGCTGTATTCAGGACTTTTTCCCTTTGTGTCCTCTATCCCCTCTGGCTCTTACAATCATTCCACCTCCTATTCTACACAGTTTCCTGAGCCCTGACGAAAGTTTTTGATTGAGACATCCTCTTAACATTGAGTATTCCAAAGTCTCTCCTCTCTGCCCTTGTTGAGCTGTGAGTCTCTGTACTTTCTCCTATCTGTTGCATGAAGATGTGTCTCGGATGATGGCTGAGCAAGACACAGATCTATGAGTATAATGTCATTAGGATTCATTTTGTTTCTATGTTCTTTATTTAGTTTTCCCTGAGATCCCTGACCTATCTAGTTTTAGGTTCTTGTCCAAAACACAAGAAGTGTCTAATATGAGTACTATCTCAGGGAATAGGCCTTAAACCCACTCAAATATTGACTGGTTACTCACACAAGCTTTGTGCTACTATTGTACTAGCACATCTTGCAAGCAGGTCATCATTGAGAGTTTGTAGCTGGGTTGGTATTTACCTTTCTCCTCCTATATTGGTATGCAGAGTACCTTTCAGTACCATGAACACTGGTCTGTAGTGGTGAAGACTCTAGGTGGGCAACAACTTTATTTCTCCATGTTCAATTATTTGTGTAAGTGTCATCTTCAGGAACAGGGCCTTACCATCAACTTGTGGAGAAAAATCAATAGCCTTGGCAATAGCCAAGCTTGTTTAGAGGTTCCCATGGGACCGCTTTGGCTAACAACTCTATTACATATAACTCATCCCTAGTACTGGAAGCTTCATTTGGTGACAAGAGATCAAGAGATATCTAGCTGGGCTCTGTCTACCCCCTCATTTGGGAATTTCATTTAGATTGCTTTCATACATATTGTAGAAATCTTCTATTACATTAGGTTTACACACAAGCCTTCAAATGGCCCATAGTTTTAGCTATTTCTCCCCATTCACAAGCCTTTTCCCTTCTTCACTACGCTTCCTACTTGATCCTCCTTTCCAGTACCCTCAAATTCCTGTCAATCCATAAATATTTTATTTCCTCTTCCTAGGGAGTTCTATTCCTTGCCACTAGTTCCTTACTGTACACCAAGCCTCTGTAGTCATACAGATTGTAGTCTGTTTATCAAAGACTTAACAGCTAACATGCATGTATAAGCAAATACATAGCATATTTGTCTTTATCAGTCTGGGTTGCCTCACTCAGGATAACTTTTTCTGGCTCCATCCATTTACCTTTAAATTTCATGATTTATTTTTTCTTAATTGCTGAGTAATACTCTATTGTGTAAAAGTACCATATTTTCTCTGTCCATTCATTGATGGACATGTAAACTGTTTCCAATTTCTAGCTATTATGAATAAAGCAACAATGAACATGGTTGAGCAAGTGTCTCTGTAGTAGGATCAAGGGTCTGGGTACATGTCCAAGAGTGTTACAGCTGGATGATAGATTGCAATCTTTCTGAGGAACTGCTACATTAATTTCCTTAGTGGCTGTACAAGTTTGCAGTCCCACCAGGAATGGACAAATGTTCTCTTTACTCTCCACATCCTCTCCAGCATACGCTGTCACTTGTTGTATAGATCTTGGTCATTCTGACTGGTGTAAGATGAAAAGAAAAAGTAATTTTGATTTGCATTTTTGCTGATTGGGGTTGTTGAACATTTCTGTAAGTGCTTCTCAGCCATATGTGTTTTCTCTTTTGAGAATTCTGTTTAAATCTCTACCTCATTTTTAAATTTTTAAATTTGTTTTCTTAGTACCCTGTGTTTTGTTTTTTTGTTTGTTTGTTTGAGTTCAGATGACCTTTGGTAGCTCATTTAGTACCAAACTTTGAAATCCAGATCAACATCCTAGCCTAGCTGGAGCACCATCTGTGAACACACCACAAACATTTTCCCAATAGATCTTATGCTCTTTCAGCAATGAACCAACTGTGTCAAATACATCATGTGCAGTAGCTGTTGTTTTAAGAGGTTTGCATGAAGGAACCATCAGTAACATATCTCACATAAACTAGTAACTGTGAGTAGTTTGTGACATCTGTAGATTCATCAAACTGGATACTAAATTTTGGAAGTGGATCAGATTTAATTTACTGGATTACCTGATCAAGAATAACAGCAGATGTGTAATCAGTTCTTCTGCAGACAGTGCCCTTAGATAAGAAAATTGCATTCAATTGTGTAACAAATTCATCTTCCATCATAACTTGAACAATGTCTTTGGCTGCAGGAAACAGTAAGTCCTCAGCAATGGTATGAGGTTTCATAGCTTTGGCGATTCTGAGTGCGACCAAATATGAAGCTTCAACGACTGCTACATTTTGTCTGTGGTACTCGGCACCAGTGTCAAGATTGGCTTTCTTGAGTCTGTCACCTTTGCTTCTAAAATAGTTGGTATCCTTACCGCCAAAGCTCAGATGCTTGCCATCAAAATGGCATTTTAGCTTGTTTGGCTTTATAGATGTGGCCGATAGAACGTCAGAACAAACAACACGTTGTAGTTTCTCAATTCCTGCTGTAATTATTGAGGTAAAAATAATGTTATAAAAAATCTTCACTATATTTTCTTCTCTTAACCTTCTTCTCTACATGATCCATTGTCATGGGATGATTTTCTAACAAAAATAGTATATAATAAAAGCTTTAATAATACAAAAGATGATACACGGCATAGTTCAGTCAATACAGTGCATTACAGCTTCCTACAACTTACCATTCTTGTGTGTGTGTGTGTGTGTGTGTGTGTGTGTGTGTGTGTGTGTGTGTGTTTTACATACTTGTTACTATCACAAAAAGGAAGTATTCACTTCACCATAGCTGAATATAAACAGAACAATCAGCATCCAAGTTAAGTTCCCATGGTACAAATAATTTTTAATTATTTTTTGCAGTAGTTGATGAGTTTACAGTACATGATTTTACTTTTACCCAGGAATTACAATTCATGAAGTGCCATTTTACCTCTAATATTGCTGCCTTCAACAGAGTAGCTGCTTTCTACACATGTGTGACTGGTCTGCAGAAGTCCATAATGGCAACAACCCTGTCACAGACACCTGTATTTGTTTGGGGTATATGTGATAGGGTTGGTGCAATGATGTTATCACACCAAGTACTCCTATGTGGGCACATCTGCACGTAGGCAGATCCTTCTGGAGACAGAAGAGCAGTGTCACAGTTCCTATGACCATCAAAAACTTGTGTTTTCTGATAGCCTTAGGTGACCCATGTGAAAGGCTCATTCAACCCAAAGGGTCATGTTCCACAGATTTGAGAACCACTGTTCTAGAGCTTTTAAGTGTATTGTTAAGCTGCTTATATGTGATTTCTAGAATTTTTTATTTAGGCATCCGATACTATGGACTTGACTCAAAAGTTCTTTTCTTTTTCTCCCATATGTTTTATATTCATTTTCATTCAATTCTAGAGGTCTTTAATTTGTTTCTTAATTTTTGTCTTGACCCATTACTCATTCAGTAGGGAGTTAATTGGTTTCCATGGATTTGTAAGCTTTCTGTTATTTTTGTTGTTATTGATATCTAGCTTTAATCCATGGTGATCTGAAATGATACAGGGGATGTGGTGGTTTGAAAGAAAATGGCCCTCATAGACTCACAGGGAATGGCGCCATTAGGAGGTGTGGCCTTATTGAAGTAGGCATGACCTTGTTGGAGAAACTATGTCACCAGGGGCAGGCTTTGAGGTCTCTGATGCTCAAGCTACACAGTGGCATTCTTTTCTTGCTGCCTGCAGATCCAGATGTAGAATTCTCAGCTGCTTTTCCAGTACCACGTCTGCCTGAATGCCACCATGCTTCCTACCATAATGATAATGGACTAAACTTCTGAACTATAAGCCAGCCCCAACCAAATGTTTTCCTTTATAAGAGTTACCATGGTCACAGTGTGTTTTCACAGCAAAAGCAATTAAACCCTAACTAAGATAGGGGGTTATTTCAAGTTTCTTGTATCTGTTGAGACTTGCTTTGTGTCTTAGTATGTAGTCACTTTTGGAGACAGTTTCAGGAGGTGCTGAGAAGGTATATTTTGTGTTTGGGTGAAATCTTCTGTAAACATCTGTTATTCCATTTGGTTTATAACATCTGTTAGCTCCAGCATTTCTCTGTTTAGTTTTTGTCTAAATGGCCTGTCTATTGGTGAGAGTGGGGTATTGAAGTCTCCCACTATCAGTGTATGAGGGTCAATATGTTATTTAAGCTGTAGTAGTATTTCTTTTACAAACTTGTGTGTCCTTGTGTTTGGGGCAAAATGTTAAAAATTGAAACGTCATCTTGGTGGATTTTTCCTTTGATGAGTATGTAGTGTCCTTCCCTACCTCTTCTGATTAGTTTTGGTTTGAAGTCTTTTTGTTACATATTAAAATGACTACACTAGCTTGCTTCTTAGGTCCATTTTCTTGGAATATCTTTCTCAAACCCTTTACCCTTAAACCACAGTCCAACAATGTAAATAACTCAATGTCCAGTGTCTAGGACTCGTGATCCCTTTGGCTCCAAAGTGCTTGAGCAGCTCTACTTCTGTAGCTCTGTTATCCACAACAGACATAGCTTGTCTCATAGGCTCTTTGTCTCACCCCACAGCTGCTGTTGTCTTTGGCAGTCATTCCATGGTACTGGTATCTCCAATATGCTAGCATCACAACTAAGGTTGCATCTTCACCAGTGGCCTTTACTAGGCTTTATTTAAGTTCTTCAGCTCTGCCACACAGTGCCAAGTCTCCATAGTGCCAACTGTTCTCCAAGACCCCTTCTGTCTGTCAAGACCAGTATCATCTGACTGACTCTTACACATTACAAAGTTCAGCTGCCACCAGATGATGCAGCCTCGACTCCATCTAGACCATACCTTATGTATTCTGACCCTTAGAAAATACTTCAATAACATTTCATTTCTGTGATGCTGGTCTCTTCTTAATTATAGCTATTTTCTCAGTCCCAACTAATCAGTGATAATTGACCCAGTAAAGCAAGTGTTTCTAGTCTCTTCTTATTAACAGCTGACCAGAATTGCACAGTCTTAATGCAAAACAGAACACAAATGGCCCTGATAGTGAATCTTTATTCTCCTTCAAAACTTCACTATACAGGCCTCCATTGTCTACACTGCTCTTAGCATTATCCTCTAAGTTTTCATAACAGCTCATTAGTCTCTGAACACTCAATGATTAAACTAATTCAAAGTTCCAAAGTTTATCCACAATGTTCCCAAACACAACATTGTCAAGTCTGTCACAGCAATATCCCATGACCCTGACACAAATTTATGTCTAGTTGTGGTTTCTATTGCTGTGATAAAATACTGACCAAAATAATTTGATGATGAAAGGATTTATTTCATTTTACACTTCTATGTCACAGTCCATCATCAAAGGAATTTGGGGCAGGAACTCAAGGCAGGACCCCGGAGGCAGGAGCTGAGGCAGAAACTATGGAGGAGTGCTGCTTACTTGGCTTGCTCATCCTAGTTTACTCAGCCGGTTTTCTTATACACTGAAGAACAACCTGACCAGGCAGGGAAACACCCATAGTGTGCTTCCACACCAAACATTAATAAAGAAATGTCTCATATGATTACCTACAGGCATTCTGATGGAGGCATTGTCTCAATTGAAGTTCCTCTTCCCAGGTAACTCTATGTCAAGTTGGAAAACAAAACAAAACAAAACAAAACAAAACAAAACAGGACAATCACTATGCTATGCTAAGGAAGTTACAGATTAATCGCCATCTGCATTACCTTATTGCACTATATTCCTCTTGATTTTATTTGAAATTGTTTCCCTTAAATTTATTTTTAGTAATTTCTATGTATGGAAACACAAGTTTTATATGTTGATTTTTATATCATACAGATTTATTAAACTTGTATTTCATTCTAAGAATTCTTTTGGTGAACTCTAAGGTTTCCTATATATAAGATTAAACCATGTATATACAGATACAATTAAAGTTCACTTGATCTAGATGTCTTTTATTTATTGTTTACTTAGTTTCTCCTACAAAGAATAAATGTATAAAACATCTGAAGATTGTGAAATATTAGTAGCAAATGTTATGAGAAAAAGGAGAAAATGACATTCTATCTACTCACATTAATTCCTCTGTGATCTTTCAGTTGATTTATGTATCCTTATGTGTTTTATTTTCTATATGCACATACACATTTTATTTTGGATTTTTTTTCTTTTTTCTTTTGGTTTTTCACAACAAGGTTTCTTTGTGTAGCCTTGGCTGTCTTGTCCTGGAACTCACTCTATAGACCAGACTGTCCTTGAACTCATAGAGATCCACCTTCCTCTGCATGTCAAGTACCAGACCTTATTTTGGATTCTTGTCTCTCCCTACTCAGTCCTACCATTATCACTACCATTTTAAGAAGCTGCATGAACAGCATGGAGTTAAGTTATTTTAACTATATTTTTATAAGTTATCACAAGTTACTGTGGATCTCCCCTGTATTTAGGCCTGGGTAATAAGTTAGATATCCTTGATGCACATTTCCCACAGCACTGTTATGTAGAGATAATCACTTTGGATAGAAAAAAATGGCTTGTAGAAGTTTGATGAACAGTTGAAAAGTATAAGAAAAGAATTTTTGGTTTATTCTTTATAGCTAACTCATTTGGTCAAAAGCAATAAGGGCAAACATAACTTACATGAATGTAGCTGCACTTGTTTTCCAAGAAATTTTTCTTTTGAACTATGGAAGCTCTTAAAGCTATAATTTATTCAACTTATATTACAATAAATATTTCATTAGCTACAACCTCAAGGTCAGCTTCAGTAACTTTTTTTTACTCTCTCTTATGGGAAATATAAACCTGGTATTGTTCATCAATTTTGTCTTTAATTTATTGTGTTTTATTTGCAAATTTCTTTAGCATTTTTAAAGCATGAAATCATGTAGGTCAGACTGAGTTTCTGAGTAGCTAGGGATGACCTCACACTCTTCATTTCCTGATTCTACATCCCAAGTACTAGGATTCCAGACATTCACCATTATGTCTGATTTAAATTTGCAGTTTCTATCTCCTCATATCTTTTGCCATTTCCTGTTTGTCTGATGAGTCTGAATCAGTGCATTCCTGGATGCTATTTGTGACTCTGTCTGTTGGCTGATTGTGTCTGTGTGTATGTGTGTACATGTCACTTACAAAGTGATATGCTTTTTCTTTTATTGAACAGCACAGCGAGCATTGCATAGCAAAAGAATGAGGGATACTGTCTTAGTTAGGGTTTCTATTTCTGTGAAGAAACACTATGACCACAGAAACTCTTATAAAGTAAAACATTTAATTAAGGCTCACTTATAGTTTCAGAGGTTCAGTCCATTATCATCATGGTGGGGGGCATAGAGGCATGCAGGCAGGAGTAGTAGCTGAGAGGCAACAGGAAGTTGACTGAGGCACTGAGAAGTATCTTGAGCATAGGAAACCTCAAAACTCACCCCCACAGTGGCTCATTTCCTCCAACAAAGCCATACCCACTCCAACAAAGCCATACCTCCTAATAGTGCCACTGCCTTCGAAATTATGGGGGCCAATTAAATTTAAACTATCACAGATACTTACAGAAATCTTTGACAAAGTTTTATAAGATGTTAAGTTACTAACTCCAACTGATCCCAATAACAAACTGTACTACAAACATCACTACAAACAGACTTATCAACCTATATCTGTTTTTTATCTAACATTTATTATGGTTATTTGTTTTATAATATTGTAAGATTACTTTCAAACTATTTGCTGTTTTTCGCATTTATTACCATAATATACATACACACATGCATACATAACTTTGGGTTGGGGCATGGAAAAATACAAAACTGAATGTAATATCTATGCATTAGCTTAGGTTGTTAAAGTTGATCATATCTGAATTGAAAAGCAAGTAAAGTTTATTGTTATATTATTCTCTTAAAGTCAGGTTAAACAAATAAACTACACAGCAGGATATCCATCTTAAGTCTTGAGCAACCTTGAGATGTATTATTAACTTTGACTGTGAGGTCCAGCATAAATTCCACTCTCTTCAAATATAGGAGATATTTTCATAATGATGTGACACCACAATGGTGAGGAAGATGATAAGATGGTACACTTGTACTTGACTGCTGGGAAGATAAATTGGTGAAATAACTTTGAAAAATAACATAGAGATTTCTCAAAATATAGCAACTATTAAAAGAACTACTTGCTGTGGGATATTCTGTATGGCAAATGTGTTGCTCTGATTGGTTAATAAATAAAACACTGATTGGCCAGTAGCCAGGCAGGAAGTATAGGCGGAACTAACAGAGAGGAGAATTGAGGGAAGAGGAAGGCAGGGAGATAGACTGCAGCCGCCGCCAGGACAAGGAAGATGTAAGGTACCAGTAAGCCATGAGCGTCTGTATGTTTATTTTATAAGTGGGCTAAGGGACTGCCGGGGCTTGGCGGGACCCAGAGAGAAAACTCTCAAGCTACAACTACTATGTGATCCAACAATCCTTCATCAAAAAGAAATGAATTTAATATCTCAATATCTGCACCCCATGTGAACTGTAACTATAATGGTACAGTGAGCAAGAGACCACAGAATTACTGAATTCAATATATTTGGATATAAACATAAAATGTTTTGGAAGATAATGAACAAAAGAGCTGGGTGTTGGTGGCATATGTCTTTAATCCCAGCACTCCAGAGGCAGAAGCAGGCAAATTTCCTAGTTAGAGACAAACCTCGTCTACAGAGTGAGTTCCAGGATGGTCAGGGCTATATACAAAGAGAAACGGAAACCCTGTTTAAAAAAAAACAAACAAAAACAAAACAAACTAAAATAGATCTGTAAGAAAAATAACTATAATAAAAAGATGGACAGTGGTGGTGCATACCTTTAATCCCAGTACTCAGGAGGCTGAGGCAGGTGGATTTCTGGTCTACAGAGTGAAATCCCAGACAACTGGGACTACACAGAGAAACCCTGTCTTGAAGCAAAACAAAACAAAATTCAATTTTAATTTTAAAAAGAAAACTCTGATTTTTTTGCAACAGTATATAGATGAACCTATGATAAGAGCAATAGTTATATACAGAAAAGACAAGACTACATATGATCTAATTTATATGAATGAACCACAGATGAAGCTGAGAGAAGCAGAGTACAATGGTGGTTAGCAAGGGAGGTAGTAAGAAGTTGATCACCAGCTACAACTCTTCAGTTACAAGATAAATTAAGGTTAGGGACTCATATGTACACTATGGAGATCATAGGTGGCAGTAGTGTTTTGTTTGCTTCAAATGTTCTGAGGCAGCAAGGTACTGTTTCCTTATTATATACACGTATGTGCAATAATACCTTCGTGATGGATGTGTTCAATTAATTTAAATTTGTTAATCACTTGACAGTGTATATCAAATCATGATGTTTGTTGCTCAACTATATACAAGTTTAAATTGTTAATTATGACTTAAGAACTGTGGGAAAAATGTATACCTAGAATTTTTACTTGATGAAGTGTCTCTTGGTAGGTTGGTGACATTTATAAATAGCTTATTCCCCCCCAAAAAAATAATGATGGACTTAAGAAAACTTTGGAATGAGTCAATCAGAAGATTGAACTGTGAAAGATTACAGCAGAGAGACAATGAACAAATGTCAGTTTGGCATGGCAGCATACTTGTGATTCCAGCACTGGGCTCCCAGGAAGCAAGCTCACTAGCCAGAGGAGTCACATCACAGAGCTCTGAGTTCAATACTGAGAGATACTGCCTGAAGGAACAAAGTGCCCCCAACACACACACAGACATCAGAAGACAGAACAAGAGAAACAATTTGACATCAGTACATTCCTCAAAGAGAGGGATATATGGAAAATCATATCTTAAAACTAAAAAATAAAATCCTAACAGCTTTGAGATTTTTTTCAGCAACAATATGGTTCATAAAACAATTTCACAATGTAGTGCTATGAACTGAATTGAATCTGGAGGTGGATATTGACTGATGTGTAAAAGGCTCTGAAAAGACATGTGTATCTTGTGTAGCTCTCTGTGTCATTATTTTGTACTGTTGTTTCCAATTTCTCAAGGATATAGCACATTCTATTCTTTCTTTGAATGTGTGGCAATTTTATGAAAACAATCTCTTGAAGTATGTGAACCATGTCCCATCTTTCCTGAAGAATATAAAAGAATATATATATTTCTGTAAGATCTACTCAAAATACAAATTAAAAGTTTGTAAAAGTGATGAGCAGCTTTAGAAAGATAACACATTTATCATCTTTGATTAACAATGAAGAGACTAAAAGGGACAAGAAACAGGTAGCTTTCTGCACGACAGAAAAGAGGCCTTGGGTTTGTTAATACATTACTGTGGTGTATTTTAAATTCAATTTATGACTCTTCTTTTAGATTATGTTTTCCTAGTTTGTAATCTGTCATTCATTTTGGGGTTGGTTGAGAGTCAACGAATATAAATAGAGAGGTTACATTAAGAACTTCTCAGAGAACTCATAACAGCCTCCCCCTACCCCCACAGATTGATTGATTGACTGAATGATATAAGGAGAACATGATCCTTGGAACAGATGTGAGGGTGAGAACTTAGTTACTGTGTGACACACCTAGGCAATTTGACTAAGAAAAGGTTCTTGCTGAGACCCAACTTTCTTATCATTGGAGTGAGAACTTTCCTCATATGCATGAGGAAATTAAAACCAAAGGAGATCAAGGCACCCCAAAATATCAAGCTGAGAGGACATGTGAGATACGACTTCAATAATGTCTATGTCAGAGAACTTTTTAGTTGACTCTTCAGAGACATATCTTTTCCCCACCATACTTTGAATCTTTACCAGGACAAAACTCACTATAACCCATAGTTTTCATTCTGAGAGCTAATAGCAAATATTCCAATCCTATATGCACCCCTTGTATTTCCCAAGGATTTCTTTGCTCTAATTCTTTCTATTGCCATCTCTGAGAACTTTTTTATTTGTGTTTTTCAATGAATCTAGTCTTTTTATGAGGCTGCTACCATGCCTGCACCAATGTATGTTTTTGACAAACAACTCACACAATTTCACTTCCAAGATTTGTTTGTTTGTTTGTTTGTTTGTTTGTTTGTTTGTTTGTTTGCCTATAAGAAAATTGAAGACTGTAAGACCTTAGGAGTTCACATTCAATCCACCTTGAATCTGACTTTCCACACTGTGATTCTGAAGAGATCAAATAAAAAACCTTAGGCAATTAAAGCTTGACATATATTCATAGAATTATTGTGGAAAGCGTATGAGAAGGGATGATAAAAAGCTATTTATATGAGGCAAAGTACCATCAAATACTCACAAAACATTTTAAATTTTATTATAAAAAAAGGTAATTTTATTATTTTTGATTAAAAATCAAGACACATAGCTAATAAGCCTTTCAGGCAAAAGTAAGATTTACTACAGATGACACTATTTTGTAATCACAATATTACCATCTCCTTTCCTTGAAGACAAACTGATCAGTTTTCTACTGGAAGCCTTGCTCCAGATGAGTTTGATGACCACGGATGGATGTGTAAAGTCAGTACCAAGAAGAGACTGTGACTACCTGTTTTTGTTCAAACAAGTGGTCCCTGGATAGCTTCAGCCATCTTTATTTATACAGTTTAAATGGTTTGCATGAACAGTTTTACAATCTGTTTTTACTTTCTAAGTTGCTAAAAATGGTTACAATAGTTACCAGTTTGTTTCTTGCCTCTTTCCACTTCTGTTTCCCAGCTCTCTCATAGGGAGCCATTATCTTTTTGCCCTATATCTCTATCATCAGAAGCATAAGCAATTTTTTAAGTTACAAAGGAACTTTTCTACCAGGCCCATCTACAGGTAGAGCAGTGTGCCCAGCTAGCAGCACTTGTAGTTACAGCATGAGAGACAGTTTTGTCTCTTGTGTTAATATTTGCATTTGGTAGGGTCTGGGTTCTCATAATCAACTCACCAGCCAAAGCTGTATCAATCCATTCTACATGTTGTATTGTTATATCCCCTCTAGGAGCACACCAGGATTTTCCATTTATCCGATAGGCAACATAACCTGGAGACTTAATAGTTGACATTGCTTGTCCCTTGTCCTTATATCTATCTCTCCTAACTTCTTTGGTTATTGGCACAGTTACTAGAAATGAGAGAACAGTGCGTTTCTGTGATTCTGATTCTTTCCCTGTTCCTAGAATGTTCCCATAACTCATTTCTTTAAAGCTCTTATGATTAAAATCATTCTTTCCAGAACAGTTCTGCAAATACGTAATATTAAATTTCATGACCTACTGTGACTCCTTCAGGCCAACATTATGGCTAGCATAGTGAAAGCAAGGAGAGCATGTAGCATACATGCTCCTGGGATCATGCACAGAATTACGGAGCAAACTTCTGAGTGATCCTTGCCAAGTGGATTAGGTCTCTAGAGGCTTTGCCACAAGGAGAGCTACTTGTGGTGTTCTTAGGCAAGCCTTCCTCTCCAAGGAAGTTGCATGGCTCCCACCAGTTTTCTCTTTGTAATTTATGTGATCTGTTTGCTAACCTTTAGTTCCCATTTTTCCATGCATTTTTCCTTCCGCTGGTGAAATATTAACTTAAGTTTTGTGTTACCATTTGGCATTTGAATACATTTTTGTAGGATTTAGGCTTTCAAAACAAAATTTACTGATCAAAGATAAATGACATTTGACATTAGAGGTTACTATGATTGTGTGACAAAGTGATATTTTATTAAAACAACTTAGGAAGATAATGGAAAATTAGAAGATACATAAAGTTTTATCTTTATATTTAAGCTTTCAGTCAAGAAAACACCTAAATGATTTCTAAACATATGTGTCATTTAATTTCTATAGTTATATATACAAGCAACTATTTCAGTGGTTAATAATTCTAATCAGGCCAGGCGGTGGTGGCACATGCCTTTAATCCCAGTAGTGAGTAGGCAGAGCCAGGCAGATCTCTAAGAGTTGGAGGCCAGCCTGGTCTACAAAGCAAGATCCAGGGCAGGCACCAAAACTACACAGAGAAACCCTGTCTTGAAAAAAAATTAATAATTCTAATCAGATAGTTATCATGCAAAAGTAATAAATCTGACTTTATGTGTTCCATCTAAATTATTTTAAAACATGAAGGTACATATTTTACTCTTCCTAGGAATGTCTTATAAAATTTTTGTGACCATATTGAAAGCAGAAAAATAAAGTGTATTTTTAAAGGGGAGAAAAATCACAGTAGGGCAAGTGGAGAAAGTATTAGAAATGAAATAATTTAGCAAACTTGTAAACAAACATTTCTAGAAATTTCTGACTCCTTTATTTTGCCTCTTAAGTGGCATGTGCATTCACAAACAGATTCTAAACATATTGTACAGGACAAGTTCACTGGTGTCTTGGCTCTAGCTCAAGAGTTACATCTCCTACATTATAGAAATTGGCTTTATTTGTCTTATATTTATGGACCATTTGGTAAAGGATAGGCAGTGTGCTCATTTATGCTTATTTATGCCTCCATTACCCCTACTCAACCTTCTGTACATAGCACACATGTAGAAATTACCTTGAGAACTCGTCTTGAGATGACATACTCATAAAACAGTGATGTAAAAGCTTGGAGGATATCTCAGCAGAAATATGTGACAGTATCTAGGATTTTAAGGGAAGGCTGCAGATGGCCATGGTGTCCGAGATAGTGCTATGCATTTCAATGCATCCTGGCAGAAGACAATAAATCCCATAATCAGTAACACTAGATCAGCTGGTTAAGTTTCTGTCTGTTAGCTCATTCTCTTGTGAATATATCATTTCTCTCCATCATTTTAAATCATAATATGCATTTTAATTTTAGCACTTGATGATTCTTTACTATGCTTCTAATTTAGTTTTTAATTTTATACATTCCATCTCCATTATA
Source organism: Peromyscus leucopus (assembly GCF_004664715.2). Lineage (NCBI taxonomy): Eukaryota > Metazoa > Chordata > Mammalia > Rodentia > Cricetidae > Peromyscus > Peromyscus leucopus. Next base: position 41,011,584 of record NC_051083.1, read on the forward strand.
CTTTTGCAATTATACTGTAAAGAAAATTTGTTCCTGTTCACTTGTTTGTTAATATGATTTATTCTTAGAGGTGAAGCAGTGGAATATACCAACATATCAAAGATACTAATTTATTATAATAGTCTGTCAAGTGCTTTGTGAAAACACTTGGTGTTTCTACATATGTTTCTATGTGTAGAAGGGCAGCAGCATGTACATGTACCTTGGTCACACAGGTTCATTTTCTCTTGAAGTCATGAATGAAGATAAATAAAAGCCAAAGTTTGGACATATACAAAGGGAAGCACAACTCAGCAATGTGGATTCCTACTTGGTGGCCTTCTGCAACAAGATGGGAGAGACAACCCATCATTTTATATCACAAAATAGTCAATACCAAATCAAAACAAAAGGATTGACTTTAATTATTTATTTAAATTTTATATATGTCTACTCTGTTTACATCCTTTCCCTCTTTCCTTCTACTTCCAGCTCCTTCCTTCCCCACCCCTCTTAAACACATGGCCTCTTTTTCTTTATAATTGTTACATATGTAGAGTCCATTTAGTGTTGCTCATATGCACATATTTTGGGAGCTGACTATTTGGTATTGGATAACCAATTAGGGGTTTCATCCATGGGGAAGACTCTTTCACCCTCTCCCAGTCGTCATTAGTTGCCTGTAGTTATTCATCTAGGAATGGAGCCTTGTGATATTCCCTCCATCTGTGTTATAATGTCAACTGGAGTTTTCATAGGTCAAATATTGTTTGGGCAGCCATGTTGTTGAAATTTCACAGGTGTAGCTTCTCTGTCAATTATAAAAGACACACATAAGACTGAGCAAGAGACAATGATACACATGCTGGTGTGGGACTCTCCACTCTGGCCCAAGAAGAGAAGACAGGAATGCCTGTAAGATTGAACAGGACACAAAGATCCACATGCAGGTCTGGGACTCTGCCAGGCAGATCCAAAGAGGTGAAGGCAGTGAGGAACGGGCTGCAGTTGGTGGCCTACTTGCTACCTGGGACCATGGTGATATCCAGGCCTGAGATGCTGCCAAGGGCCATGTCTGTGTTGATGTCAGTGGCTCCTGTTACCATCAAAGGCCAAGAGAATAGGGCTGCACAGTTTTGGACCAGCCCTTCACTGGCTGTAATACTAGGGAGAACTAGTCCTACCTCCCACAGGCTGAAGCACTGGAGAGATCGAGTCCCTGCACCTTACTTGGGCAACATGACAAAGCTGACTCTGTGGACTGGGGTTCCTGTGAGCTGGTTCTGAGGGTGTGAGTGTGGGAAAGCTGGTCCTACATGCCTTGTCTAACATGTGGTGGTGAAAGGGAGGGAAAGATGTCCTCTGCCCCTCACCCCTTACCACCTGTGGCAAGCGGAGAGTGATCTAGTACTTCACCACCTGCAGCACTAGGGAGAGCAGGCCCTGCACCTCACCTGGGCAACACAGTAGAGTTGACTCTGCTGGTGGTGGTGAGGGTTGAGCCGCCCCAAGACCTAGCCCCACTAATCATATGTCTTGGAGCAGTATGGGTGGGAAAGAGATGCTTCCCTTGCCCCCTCCCATCCCTTACTACCTGCAGCAGGTGGGAGAGTGAGCTTCTGGGTCATGAGAGTAGAAGGGCTGGCCCTGCCCCTCCCAGCCACAGCACTTGGGAGAGCAGAACCTGTACCTCACCTGGGCACCAAAGTAGTGCTAATCCAGCAGGTGGGGGCATGGGTGAGCCTGCCCTGTAGGAGAGCTGGTCTCCATCATCAGCCATGTGGTGGTGAGGGTGAAAAAAAGATGCCCTCCTCCCTTGTCCCTTGCCACTTGCAGTGGAAGAGAGAGCTGACCCTGTGCCTAACCTGGGCAACACAGTAGAGCTGTCCCTACTAGTGGGGGTGAGGGTGAACAATCCCTGAGGGTGTGCGCTGTCCCTACTACTAGTCTGTCATGTGGCAGTGTGGGTAGGGGAGAGATGCCTCCCCTTGCCCCTCACTGCCTGCATAAGTGAGAGAGCTGGCCCTGGGTCATGAGAGCAGAAGAACTGGCCCTGCCCCTCACTGGCTGCAGCACTTAGATCAGGCCCATGGGTAGCCTAATAGTGCTGACCCTTCTGGAGGGGATGTGGGTGAGCCTGCCCTGAGGTCCTGAAAATGAGAGATCTGACCCCATACCTGATCTGCCATGTGGTGGCAAGGGCAAGGGAAAGATGCCCTCTCTTCTTCCCCCTTGCCACCTGGGGCAGACAAGAAGAGAGTTGACCCTGACCCTCATCAGATACAGCACTCTGGAGAGTGGGCCCTGTACTTCACCTGGGCAACACAATAGAGCTAACCCTGTTGACTGGGAGGTTGGATGAACCGACCCTGTAAGTGTGAGAGATTTTGTTCTGCCCCTCATCTGTCATATGGTGGCACAGGCAAGGGAGAGAAGCCCCCCCCCACCTTGCAACCTGTGGCAGGTGGGAGAGCTAGCCCTGGGGTCATGAGAGCAAGAGACCTGGCCCTGCCTCACCAGCTGCAGCACTCTTCAAAGTGGCCCCTACATCTAGTCTGGGCATGGTAGAACTGGCCATGGTGGCAGAGGTATGAGTGAGCCAGCCCAGGGGACATAAGAGCAGGACAGGCCCTACTCCTTGCTGATTACTATATAGGGTGAGCTAGCCCAGGCAGTGCTGGAAAGCTCACTCTGGTGTTGAGGATGAGGGAGAGCTGGCAGGCTGACAAATCCAGTAACCACTCAGACCCAGGGCTGTGTTGGCTCATCCCATCATCCACCCCATCTATGACTTGCTAGAATACATGAAGGGGCCGACCCTGCAGACCCAAAGTTGCAGGATCTCCATGACTCAGGGCAACAACAGGATATCCAAGAAGAGCTTTAGTGAGAGCCCAGAATCTGTAGTGTAGCAAAAACCAGAGACCTTGAACCAGATCAATGACTCATTGTAATGAACATTTGTAAGTAACGATATAGACTAAAGAAAGGGTATACTGTGTGACTTACTGTGTCACACTACAGATTCCATGATGAGATTTTTCTTTTCTTTTTTGTTTTCTTCTCTTTTCTTTTAAATTTTATTTTCTTTTATCCTAGGGAAGCGGTTCCAAGGGTAGAGGGTGGATGAGAAGGGACAGGGAGATGAGTGGGATCAAGGTGCATGATGTGAAATCCACAAAGAATCAATAAAAAGGTTAAATTGGAAAAAATAAATACAGAAGACCCTATCTTGCATCAGACATCCTAGTCCTTAGGCTCTTAGAATCTTTCTGCCCCTTCTTCTCTGATGTTTCCTGAGCCTTACATGTAGGGATTATGTTACTGATGTATTAGTTAGGGCTAGGAACCCTATAGTCATTTGGTTCTTGCATTTTGATCAGTTGTAGATTCTGTAATGAGGACCAGCCTTTTGAAAAAAAGTAGAATATAGTAAAGCACATCATAGAGTTTCAAAAATTGTTCTTCAAGCTTACTTTTCATTTTCTTTCTAGAGTAATGAACCTTTAATCTATACTTTTCATCTCTATTTTAAAACTGTATATCCATTTCACAAAATCATGCTGTAATTATCTTATTATCTTAGACAGTAAATCTTTTTTTTGCTACAACAATTTGACTTTAATGTGGATAAAACTGTGCAAGCCTTTGTGGATGATAGGTATACATGCCTACCTGAAACTGAAAATGTTGGAGCTTATTAGTCCAGATGCCCTATATTTTTCCCTTAAATGAACTGAACATTACTTAATTTCTAATACTTCTCATAAAAAAATAAGAATAAAACACAATACAACTTTAATCTCCACCCTCTGGAGGCAGAAGCAAACATCTCTGTGAGTTCAAGAAAAGCCTGGTCTACATGGTGAGTTCCAGACCAAGTAGGGATGCATAATGAGACCCCAAGTTCTAGGCCAGTTAGGGCTTCATAGTGAAACCTTGCTAGACAGTAAATCCTAAATGACCTAGAGGTCTCATATGAACTATATATGTTTCATTGACAAGACTTGTATTATTGGTTTCCATTTATATCCTTGGTTCACTAAGAAAGAAAATACATGGACAAGAAAGATGGCTCAGTGGTTAAGGTGCTTGCTGATCTTCCAGAGGACATGAGTTCAGCACCCACATGGTGGCTCACAATCACCCATAATTACAGTTCCAGGTGATCTAAGAGCATCTTCTTTCTTCAGTGGACATGGTGAACATGCATACATGCAGGTGAAATATTCATGCATTTAAAATGAAAATAAATACATATTTTAAAAAGAAATGAAAATACACATTTTTCATGGTAATTTGCAAAGCCTGACAGAAAATGTGCTCTTAGACAGATAGTTTTCTCATTTTTTTCCTCAAAATGGGGAACAAAATCATTTAAGACTCTTTTCATGGCTAAGCATATTCAAAAGATTTCATTGTTGCATAATTTTCTCCAAGGCAATTGTCCTTGTAAAAGTATTTCTCCCAGTGTCAAAAGAATTCACAGATATTTATTTGGTCCTTTAAGATAAAAAAAATAGTATATATAAAAGAACACAGAAAGTTTGATTAGTTGTTTCATGTCATTTGAAATGTTTTGAGCTTTCTCTAAGAGGTATATGCCCAGAAATGAGTATTGTGAATTGGCTTGCTCAAAGTTCCTTGGAGCTCCTGCTTTCTTTAATATCTATACTGAAAAGACTGGACAACTAAATTAGTACTATTTCAGCTTTCATGTAATGATAAGTTGTAATTAAGGGAGCTGTGTAAAAAATCCATTACAAAATAGAAAAGGAAAAGCTTTGGAAGGAGTAGGATTTTGCTACTTCTTCATCTTTCTTGCCTGAAATGCTAATAAAGACTAACTGGAGGAGCTATGATTTCCTGAGGACAGCTTACTGCAGGGTGTCTTCTGATCCCCCCACCTCTGTGCTTGTGTATGTGTGTTTATGCTGCCACTGTTTTTTCTTCTTTTAAGACTATTACATTATAACCCATAGATTCTATTATTATCCCCAATGTATCTTGATCACTAAATACTTTCCACAGGGAACTCAGAAGTTTATAAGAATGTTCATAAGCCTTAGTTTGTGAAATTGAAAACTAAAAGTATTAGCTATAGAAAAGTGATGCTGTTTGCCTTACTTTGATTTCTCCAGTTAGAAGAAAAGGGAAGTTAATACATCTAAATTAAATAAAAAGAAACAAACAAACAAGCATTTTCTTCCATTTGCATACTTAAGAAATAATACCCACTTTCAAATATACAAATTAAAGTTTCTCTTTCCTCCTTTTTACTTTTTTTTTTTCAAAAATAACAATACTTTGAATGAAATCCAGCAAGGCATTGAAAGACATGAAAAATCTCTTCCTTTAAAAGTTTTATACACGGAGAAAGATACACACAAGTATATTCACTTAATTTCAAACTTTAATAATGAAATTTGGAGGTTCAGATGCCTTGCAGTGTAATTGGTGAGTAGTTATCAAATGAGTAGCTAATCCAGAGTGAGAACAATGAAAAATGTAGACATGTCTCCTTTCGATACAATTATAAATTCTGATAATTAGCATTCAAGTTTTTGGTGGGCATGTCTTTCTGTATGCTTTGAATGTGTTGCTATGATTGGTTGATAAATAAAATGCTATTTGGCCAGTAGCCAGGCAGGAAGTATTGTATAGGCAGGATAAGCAGAGAGGATAATGCTGGAAACAGGAAAGCTAAGTCAGGAGTCTCCAGCCAGACACAGAGGAAGCAAGAAGTGAAGGCAGAACTGAGCAGAGGTACCAAGCCACATGTCTAAACATAAATAAGAATTATGAGTTAATTTAGGTGTAAGAGTTAGTCAGTAATAAGCCTGAGCTAATTGCCATACAGTTCGTAAATAATATAAGCTTCTGTGAGTTTACTTGGGTCCAAGCGGCTGTGGGACTGGCAGGTAAGAGAGCTTTGTCCTGACCATGGCAGGCCAGGACACATGAAATCTTCTAGCTACAAATGGTGCCAAGATGTGGGGCACAAGATTCCACCTAAAACCTAAGAAAGCTTTAAAAGGGGGTTCTAAAATGGAGCCAAGAGCAGCTTCCTAGTTTTCTCTTTCAGGCCAGCTGCAACCTGTGGGCTTGAGCTCCTCTATGGCAGGTTTGTAGTGTGTGAACTTGACCCGCAGTATGGCGGGAAAGAGGCATTTTCAAGCTGCACCTTACACTGCATGGTAGATTTAGCCTTTGCTAATACAGACAAAAAAAAAAAAAGAGAGAGACAAAAAGAGAGAAAAGGGTTTTGGGCTACACACTGTTGGATGGAAGCATAGACCCACTGCCTCCCATAGTCAGCAGACAGCCTGGTTCCCAGAGCTAGAGGTAAACGTAATTCTGCCATTTTGGGAAGCTGAGATGGGCAGAGCCAGCAGCCAATGCTGCCATTTCAATCTTAGTAATATTGCAGTTTAAAACAATAGGTTCACAATAAGACAGATTCAGATGGAATAGTTTACAACATGTGTAAAAATGTACGTAGGCTTGGAAGAGAGAGAAAAAGTAATATATGAAATTATATGCAGTAATATAAAGAAATAGATAGTTTTAAAAATAAAATCTTTAAAGAGACAGAAAAGGTAATATAAAAAATAAGCCACCTAAAGATGGATATTACACAGAGAGTCTGGATTATATTGTCTTTGATATTTTTTCTTTTTCTTCTTTTTCTCTTATAATTTAATTTAATTTTACATATCAGCCACGGATACCCTTGTTCTCCCCCCTCCCGCAACCCTCCCAACCACCCGAACCACCCCGGCTTCTCCTCATCCCACCCCCCATTCCCATCTCCTCCAGGGCAAAGACTTCCCTGATGATTAAGTTCAACCTGGTAGATTCAGTCCAGGCAGGTCCAGTCCCTTCCTCCCAGGCTGAGCAAAGTGTCCCTGCATAGGCCCCAGGTTTCAAACAGCCAACTCATGCACTGAGGACAGGACCCGGTCCCACTGCCTGGATGCCTCCCAAACAGATCAAGCCAATCAACTGTCTCACCTATTCAGAGGGCCTGATCCAGTTGGGGGCCCCTCAGCCTTTGGTTCATAGTTCATGTGTTTCCATTCATTTGGCTGTTTGTCCCTGTGCTTTATCCAACCTTGGTTTCAACAATTCTCGCTCATATAAACCCTCCTTTCTCTCGCTAATTAGACTCTCCGAGCTCCACCTGGGACCTAGCCATGGATCTCTGCATCCAGATCCCTCAGTCATTGGATGGGGTTTCTAGCACAACTATTAGGGTGTTTGGCCATCCCATCACCAGAGTAGGTCAGTCACGGCTGTCTCTCGACCATTGCCAGCAGTCTTTTGTGGGGGTATCTTTGTGGATTTCTGTGGGCCTCTCTAGCACTTTGTTTCTTCCTTTTCTCATGTAGTCTTCATTTATCATGGTCTCCTATTCCTTGTTCTCCCTCTCTGTTCTTGATCCAGCTGGGATCTCCCACTCCCACAGGCTGTTTCCCTCGACCCTCGCCCTTCATTGCTCCCAATCATGTCCAGGTTGTTCATGTAGATCTCAGCCATTTCTCCATCATTGGGGTCCTGTTTTCCAGGTAGCCTCCCTGGTGATGTGAGTAGCAGTCCAGTCATCCTTGTTCCACATCTAGTATCCTCCTATGAGTGAGTACATACCATATTTGTCTTTCTGAGTCTGAGTTACCTCACTCAGAATGATTTTTTCTAGATCCATCCATTTGCCTGCAAACCTCATGATGTCATTGTTTTTCTCTGCTGAGTAGTATTCAATTGTGTATATGTACCACATTTTATTTATCCATTCTTCAGTTGAAGGGCATCTAGGTTGTTTCCAGTTCTGGCTATTACAAACAATGCTGATATAAACATAGCTGAGCAAGTAAGTGCTCCTGTGGTATGATTGAACATTTCTTGGGTATATGCCCAAGAGTGGTATAGCTTGATCTTGGGGGAGATTGATTCCCAATTTTCTAAGAAAGCGTCATATTGATTTCCAAAGTGGTTGTATAAGTGTGCATTCCCACCAGCAGTGGAGGAGAGTTCCCCGAGTTCCACATCCTCTCCAGCATAAGGTGTCTTCAGTGTTTTTGATCTTAGCCATTCTGACAGGCGTAAAGTGGTATCTCAGATTTGTTTTGATTTGCATTTCCCTGATGATTAGGGATGTTGAGCAATTCCTTAAATGTCTTTCAGCCATTTGAGTTTCCTCTGTTTAGTTCTAAAGCCCATTTCTCAATTGGACTGTTGGTCGTTTTGATGTCTAATTTCTTGAGTTCCTTATATATTCTGGATATCAGTCAATGGAGAGGGGAGAAGATAACTCTGAAAGGAATGGATGTCTTTCATGTCTCTAGTAACTGATAGATATGACTGAAGACTTAGGTAGAATAAAACTTTGTGAACTTGTTTCAGTGATTTAGGGATTTTTGCAAGATAATTACCTTACAAAAGAGAATTAAAATATACACTAGAGGGAACTACAGATTTTTCATTACAAAGGCATGGCATTGCATATAAATTTATGTTACCCTGCCACATATAAAAGAAGCACCAGAGTAATCAAAGATATTCCATGGTGTACCTCCTGCCCCAAAGCTAATACAGATTTCTTCACTTATTAAGAACAAGCATGAGCTGGGCGGTGGTGGCGCACGCCTTTAATCCCAGCACTCGGGAGGCAGAGGCAGGTGGATCTCTGTGAGTTCGAGGCCAGCCTGGACTACCAAGTGAGTTCCAGGAAAGGCGCAAAACTACACAAGAGAAACCCTGTCTCGAAAAACCAAAAAAAAAAAAAAAAAAAAAAAAAAAAAAAGAACAAGCATGTATGGCCACGGTTTGGTTGCCAGGTATTCTTATGTTCATTAAGGTCAAAATTCTCAAATTTTTCTTATTTTGGTTGCCTTCCATCTCATCTATTCTATTGACAAAACCAAGCTATATTATTTTCAAAGGTGTTGGACATTTTATTTATGAATGCTATTTCTGTCTCTGTCTCATCATCCTATCTATCTCATTTTCTAATACTATGTAATAGATACACATATACACATATATACATACACATTTATTATTTATGTCTTCATCTATGCAAAATTCTGTGTACACATGTGTATACTAGATACCTGTATCTAAAGATATTGGAAATTGTTGTTATAAAAAATAATGACATTTACTTCTGTGGAGAAAACCAAGGGAACTAGAAATGAAGCATTTGAATATGTGCTCTTTTCTATATATTCTTCTGAGTCATGTCCATTTCATAGTCAAATATACATATTACTTTTAAGTAAAAAGAGGCCACTTATGTGTAATGACCTAATAAAAATCAAACTTAAGGGAAATCTAGATATAACTTTCAAGAATAAATCAAGCCACTTAACTGTGGTACAAAAATGTTATCTGTAAAGAGGGTGTGTTTTATTTAAGGAGTGAGGAGGGAAATAAATACAGAAGGAGGGGAAGTAAAATTACAGTAAGGATGTCTGAAGAAGTTATAATAAATTATACTATTATCTATCTACCTAAAATACCTATCATACATGTAAGTCTATATATACATATACATACACACACATAAAAATATAAAGGTTAAATGAAAATTTCACATTTGGACTGACAATGATTCTACAGAAAGTAATAGCCTAACAAAAATTGCAATGTCGGATATGAGAAGGCCTCTTTTGTGTTGTTGATCAGAGTTGTCCCAAACAAAGGTTATTGATATTACCCTTGACTTTCCATGATCCATGGAAGGTAATTCCCTAATGCTGAATACACCAAGAATTTCAGACACAGTGCTCAGAAGCCCTGAGCTCAATGGGATTTGACAGCTTTCTCCCTGAATCAAAGAAAAAGATGACATGAATTTGAGATAGAGAGAGATAGAGAGACAGAGAGAGAGAAAAAAGACAGATACAGACACAGAGAGAAGCAGATCGAGGAATACATGAAAGGTGTTCAATGGTGTAAAAGGAAGGGGGAATGATAAAGTCTCAAAAATAGGAAAATTATTAATAAAGCATTGCTTAGAATGAAAAGTGGCATTAATGGGGGAACATGGAAGAGGAAGAGGGGCTATTCATTCAAATGTGTTACTGCAAAGGAACCAAATTCTTTGCTTCTTAACCATTCTTCTGTATTCACCTATCCACAAACAAAGTTTCCACAAAAGAGAAAACTACTAATGTCTGATTCCTGCCCTCTCTACTGGGTGTTTTTGTTCCTTCTGGCACAGTGACTTATCACAGCCAACACTGCTTCTACAGCCCAACGTTAACAAGGCTCGATTCTGTAGAGAGTTTAGGAAAGTTTTTGTTTTTCTCTGTGCTATATATTATTGCAGGGAAGTGCTGGAGACTAACAAGTTCTCAGTGCATTTTGATTTTACATTATAAACAGATTTTAGTGAAACTAAGTCCTGGAAATTTTGCTCACATATTTTGTTCTTAAGTTGAGTCAAGGATTCACAAAGAGCTTCTCCTCATATGTGTTTTGCTATCATATTCAAGACTTTGAATTACCCCTCTGCTAACAGATTAATGCTGTTTATGCTTGATTAAGGCCTCCTTTAGAAATAATTATCTTCAATAAATTTCTTAAATCATCATCAAGAGAATTCCAGTGACCCATGTGATTTTTTTCTTTAGATTGCTGGAGAATCTAATTTCTGGGGCATAGAAACACAGGATGAAGGCTCCCCTGCTGCCTTCATAATATGAACATTAAGCTGAAATAATTTGAGCTGTAACTTCCTGCTGATTCTTCTGCTGTTCTCCATTAAACAACCCAAATTACTCAGAACTCTCTTCGTCCATTGGAAATATAGATAAAAATATATTGTACCTTTCAAGTGTAAACAACTTACAAATCTAAGAGACATCCTTTAATAAAATACAAAACCATAGGTATGGAAGTAATAGAATAACAACACTGCAGAATTAATGATCAGTTTTGCATGGACAGGGACATACATTAGACCAGACATGCAAAAATACCATCTAATAAGATTTGAAGGGTGAGTCACAGATGTCAGGACACAGGGCTGGAGTGTAGGAGGATCTAGGGAGTGAGGAGAAACTTTCAGCAATCTGAGAAATAAATCAACATTTTAAAATGTCACAAAGATAGTCAATAATTAATAACAACAAATGGTTGAATGAGTAATAACAGATTATATTTTCTAAAACACTTTAATGCTTCCAAAATATCTGTGAATAATTATTTTATATGCTATCCACAATACACTTACATAAGGCTACTGATTTTATATTTTACAAATGATGAACTAGAGGTCATATCATAACTAAAATGCACCCAAACTCTGTAATTATGTCATTAGTGCATCAACAACCACAAAGCATCTCTAACGCTATCCATCAGAAGGAGTACTGATGGCGGGAGTGGTCCTCTGATTTCTTGACCTGTATGCACTAGTGTTTTTCCTTCTACTTCAGCTCTTAGTTTAAATGTAAAATGGCAAGTGCTTTGTTTATAATAATCTTTACTGTTAAGATTCCTGACATCATGCCTGGTAATAAGAGAGGTCAGAACAATTTTAGATGATTTGACTTTGAGAAAATGAATTCCCATAGCTATTTCTGCATTCAGAAATACTGCCATGGAGTCAAGAGCTATAATCGTAAGCTGAATTCCAACATGGAAATCTGATGTGGTAACACAATTCAAATGGTTTCTTCTATAAAAAGATAGTGTATAATATTATTAAAAGCAATCTATTTTGTTCAGTAATAAGTGATTTCTTTTCAATGATAATATGCATCATTACTTATTGTTTAAGTTAAATCTTGAAAATGGCAGTAGTGATTATAGTTAATGTGAATTTCAGCATTAGTATCAATAATAATGAGCAGCAAAATCAATACTGGGGATTTGTTTGCAAAAGAGAGAGGTACAATTTAGGAAAATAAAGTAGAAAAATTTGACATCCATGCCAGTATTTACCTCAAAGATTATTTCAGTACAATAAAAATCAAATGAAAATTAAAGAAGCATTGCTAATCAGAAGGATCATTCTCTTTCCAAATCCTCATTACAAGTTACATAAATTTATCTCCATATTTCAAGAATATGGTAGGAAGAAAGAAATAAGAAAGTTATTCCAGAAATCATTACATGAAGACTGAAATGATTATTTAGGCTTACTAACTTGAATGACTTTTAAAAATGGATTCACATGATGACTGAATAGAAAGGGTTAATTTCATGAGAGAAGGTTAATGAAAGGATTATTTGAATATTTAAGTATCAAGTTGTCCCTTTCTAATTTTTGTTCTGTTATCTTTATGCCAATTCCATGTCCTACTGAATCCTCTGTAAAATTCAACTTAATGCAAAGGAGTATACATTAAATAAATTTGAAATCTGAAGATATGAAATAAAATAATGCAAATTGTCTTTTTTCTGTGAATGCTGTTACTGACTCATTTACATTGTTGTAATGTGCTTATAAGATGTCTAGTTTACCTTCAGTCTACAATGATGACCCGCTTGTACAATGTGCTATTGCAATAAGTGGCATACAGCTTGAGGGATTAAACAACCAATATCTGATTGGATTTAAGGCCCATTCCACAAGATGGAACCAAAATCCAACACTGCTTGTATGGTCAAGAACCAGAGACAAGATAACCTAGGGACCTAGGGTAAAAAAAAAATTAATTAAATAAATAAAAAATAAAACACATAGCAATAAAATGACTCCTAAAGACATTCTGCTATACTCATTGATCAGTGCTTTGTTCAACCGTCATCAGAGAAGCTTCTTCCTGCAGTAAATGGGAACAAATACAGAGAGAACCAGAGGGAGACATTATGCAAAGAGAGAGGGAGGGAGAGAAGAAGGGAGACAGAGACAGAGACAGAAAGACAGAGAGAGACACAGAGAGAGATGGAACACTCAGTCCTAAATGTGACCCATCTTATCCCTTCCCCCTCAGGACTCAGGGAACCCTACAGAAGAGCAGGTGGAAAGATTGTAAGAGCTGAAGGGGATGGAGGGTGTCAGGAGAACAAGGTCTTCTAAACATAGCAGGACTGACTCACATAAACTCAGAGATTTTGGCAGTATGCTGGGCCAGATGGGGTCTCAGTGCTGAGAGAAGAACTGGACTCAAACCCCTGGCTATTATAACCCAGAAGCTATCTCTAATTGATAACCACTGGAAAATTAAAGATTAGTTTTCTCCAAGGAAGTCTCACTAGGGATACAAATCACTCTTAAGGTCAGGCAGTAGATGGTCAACACAAAATGAACTCAACAGCATTTTTAGAGGATTTCGTCTCATAATGCTTTGCTGGGGCATTAATTTTTTAACCTGACAGGTCCTTTGCACATAAATTTTGGTTTTTTTGTTTTTTAGATTTGTGTTATTTGCTTTTTACTTTATATGTCGATACAGAGATGTCTCTGAGTGTATTAAAGCGTGCGACACGGGGATTTCTTTATATATGATCATGTATGTATGTTTTCTTTGCCTCTTTTTCTTTCATTTATTTGTTTTGTTCTATTCCAGTTTGCTTGTTTGTTTTTGTTCTATCTTATTTTATTATTATTTTAAAGATATCTGTTTTCTAAGGAGAGAGAGCGAGCGAGAGAGAGAGAAACAAATGGTAATATTTGGATGGGAGGAGGTGGGGAAGCTCCTGGAGGAGTTGGGGGTAGGGAACTATAATCAGAATATATTTCTAGCACTCTAATCCTTCCCCTGCTCTATTTTGAACATTCCTATATTACTATCCTTATTCTAAATATAATTATAAAACATCATTAAATATTTGAGAGCCTCAAAAATCATTTAGCACTTCTGTCCTTTGAGTCAATAGATTTCTTGTTTTGGGCATAAACTATAAGCTATTAATTTCTGAAAGCACTTTCGTATGGTAAATTAGAGTATTATTCAAATGTTATCCCAAAACTACCATTTTTCCTGTTAAATAAATGAAACTGACTTAATTTTTTTCTTTGTTTTATTTTCCCATTCCCACTCCCCACCTCCTTCTACCCACCCCCTCATCTGCTCCTCCTCCATCTCCATTCAAATGGGGTAAGGTCTTAGAAATCCATGAAGCTTGGCATATCAAGTTGCAGCAGGACCAAGCTCCTCCCCCCTGCACCAAGGCTGAACAAGGCACCCCCCAATAGGGAACAGATTCCAAAGAGCCAACTCATGCATCAGGGACAGGTCCTGGTCCTACTGCTAGGGGCCCCACAAAAGACCAAGCTACACAACTGTCACCCAGATGCAGAGGGCCTAGGTCGGTCCCATGCCAGCTCTGTAGCTGTCTGAAATTGACTTAATTTTTAAATAGGATGTTATTATATCTAAGCGCAAACATTACTTTGATATCACAGCAAAATTCAGTAGCAAATGAGATATTATTTGTCAGAAATATATGCTAAAAGAACAATATAATTAATAGATGTTCATAAATTGACTAAGTTGTCAGGTTGTTTTAATTCAAATGAAAGGTTAAGGATTTTTGCTATAGAAAATGCACCTGGATATATCTGTATGCAAAATAAACAGCCCACTAAAAGTTGAAATGACATCAGTTCGCTAGTGTTTGTAAGTCGATTCACAAGAAAGTATGAGGAACAATAATTCTGCTTATAAAATCAGGCATTCATAACATAATTCAAACGTCTACTTGGCTACATTTGATGTCCTGCACATAATTGGTGTTAACTTGAAACAAAAATATCTACTGGGACCAGACTACATGTGGAACATTGTATAATTAATGCACTTCTGTTAATTGGGCTGTTGGCATCATCACCTTGATTTAGGCTATTCTCCACTGTGCTGTGAAGGTAGATTGCCGGGGTCCTGATTTTAGTTCTGGCTCTTAGTAACTGAGCCTTCTGACTTTCTACTTACTCTTAAAAACAATCTATTAAGTGGTGACAAAAGCACCTAAGACATAAAATTTTATGGAAAATAAAGTAAAATTGTTTTTGTTTTGTTTTTACCCAAATTAAATTACTATATATGGTATATGAGTATTTCTAATTTCACATTATATTCTAGGTGCTTTGTGATTATTGCATTGTTCTATGACATTCTATGAGAATGAAAGAAAACTTTCAAGGAAATCACATTTTCATTACAAATGCTCTTTGAAATGCAGGATACAAAACCCTTAATTCTTATTGAACAGCAATAGAAAAGATTAGGGACTATTTACAAATCAAGTATCATAAGAGCATAGAGCACAAAATGTATTATCAATGTTTTGATTTATATATATATACACACATATATATATAACACATATAGGTATATATAAGTTGGTTATATATGTATATATGTAGAAACATATGTATATTTAAGTTAATTTTTAAAAACATTTCTGTCTGGTAAATTAGAGTATTTATGTTATCCCCAAATTATCATCTTGCCTCTTAAATAAATGAAAGTGAGTTAACATATTCTTTATTCTTTCACAAAAATTGATTTGAGAGAAGTTGCAAATAGAACAGAGTCTTCTGAAACATTTTGTTTTCATTGACAAAATATTGTATTCTATTACTAGTGCAGTGTAATCTTTACTCTGAGGATTATAATTTCAACAAGGGACTTTTGTAGAAAGTGCTACCTTTTGGAGTGTTTATTACAGTAGATATTGTTTTGAGCATATTATGAAGTATACATTAGTCTGATGATAGTTAGCTCAGTATCTATTTTCTGTTCTTGTCAAATATTTTAATGCAACCATAATATATTCAATATGAATTTGTCTGTAAAGAATGTTTTAATTTTAAGTTTTTCCTTTGATTGGATAGGTATGCAGCTCAGTGGTAGGGTGCTGGCCACAGGATGATAGGAGGCCCTGTATTCCCTCATCATAAATTATGAATATATAAATAAACTCTCTCATTTTACTTAAATGTGTTGACTATATCTTATTTATTCTGTAATAAAACATATTTTTTTCACCAAGGGCCACTATGCATCAATATATTGGTTTGGCTTGTATCATGGAATATTTTTCATTTGTTCTTGCCATCATGTGGCTGATGGAAAATTTTCAATTAAAGTGGAGCTATTTAGCCTTCATTAAGGTAAAAGAGCAATAAACAAATCAGAGTTCAAAATAAAGTGAGCAGTCCCCTGGCCTTTTTTTTTTTTTTTTTTTTTTTTTTTTGATCATTATCTTTCCCTATAACAATTGTCTAAGAACACCCAAGGTCTGGCTCTTGTGTGTTTCTCAAAAGCTTCGTTGCCATCTTGGCATTGTTTGGTTGTCACAAAACCTTAAGAGATAGGGCAGAGTGGAGAGGTTTTAGGTCATTGGGATTTGCTCCTGAAGGGTATTATGGGGTCCTTTCTGTTTCCTTTTTTCTTCCTGGCCAATAGGTGAACAACTTCACTGTTCCATGCCTTTCCATCCTAATGTGTTGGCTCACCAAAGTTTAAAAGAAATGGGCCAATTGATCAGTCATAAACTGGTACTTCCTAAACTGTGATTCAAAATGTTTTTCTTTATGAATTGATTGTCTCTGGTACTTGTTACAGTAACAGAATGACAAGCATCATACTTCTCAGAATTTGAAGTCTGTTTATTTTTTTATGTTTTCCATAGTAGATACTGGCATTCTGCCTTAGAGTTAAAATTTAGAAATAGCACCTAACATCTGCTAAGAGTTCTCAAGTCCCCATGAGAGTTGTTTTGGACACATCTCTGGACAAGATCTGATCCAAGGTTCTTTAAAACACTTGCATATAAGATAAATGAGAACAAAATGCTAACTTTTGCCTCCATGTGTCTTGATTTTCTCCTGTAGTAAAGAAAGATAAAGCCAGGCGGTGGTGGCACACGCCTTTAATCCCAGCACTTGGGAGGCAGAGCCAGGCGAATCTCTGTGAGTTCAAGGACAGCCTGGTCTAAAAAGTGAGTTCCAAGACAGGCTCCAAAGCTACACATAGAAACCCTGTCTCAAAAAACAAAACAAAACAAAAAAAATGTGGATTAGGTGCTATTTTTCACTTGTGCCTAAGGATCACCCTAGCTGATGACATCAAGAACATTGAATAATGTGTTAGCCTTAGAAATGGAAAAATGAAAATAAATAGAGTGATGAGCCTTGGATTTCTTCTTATCTACACTGGTGGAAAGAGGCAGGGTTTAACTATGTTGTGTGTAAACTGAAGAGTACACACACTAACAACTCCAACACAGAATCTGTAATCTCAGTGTTGAAGTTGAGTAAATGGAAAACAAATTAATGAAACTATTTTTGGAAAACAGACATAATTTATTCACTGCTATGTGAACTGTCATAATCACAACATATCACATAATCTGATTTCATTGTAAAGGATAAGTTAAAATCTATTTTATGTGTATACTCTGTTCAATACTACAACCAGAGGTAATGTTTGAGCCACAGCTGTGTCAATTCTGATAAGCTAAATGCACCCTTGGGCCTGCAGTCAATCCTCCTGCAAAATGATAGTTTTATAACAGTGTTTCTGTAGGACTAAGTAGTGAAAGCATGCATGAAGTAAAGTGGCTTGCAGGTAGATGGCATGTGGCAGAACTACTCAGGAAGTCATTGCTAAATGACCAGCATGCTGTCTCTGTGAGTCACATCTATGCATTCTTTCCCTGGTTTTTACTAGGCACATTCTCAGTGGGGTTAAATATATGCAAATTGTCATTTTCCTATCCAGATACATGAAAAACTGTCAGTCTCAGCAAGCTAGAAGTGAAGCTAAATCAAGATGCTAAGCTTTGTATCCTTTCTTGGTCTCACTCAAAGGCAAATCTGCTTTCCTGACAGTAATGCTTTCTGTAGCTCAGTGGGGAACAGAAAAATATTCCTGTGCTTTTTTTTCTATTTTGTTTTTGATAGTGTAGAATTTTACCTAAGACATGTACTCCTGGAAAACAGTGATGATAAAAAAAAAATTACCCCTGGAAAATGTTTTTTTTTTTTTTTTTTTTTTTTTTTTTTTTTTTTTTTTTTTTTTTTTTTTTACTGAAAAGGAAATCCTTCACCTTTACTTAGACGAGCATCATGGATGCCTTTTATGTTTATCTATGACACAGCCAGACACTAACCCTCTAAGTTTCCATCCCTTGTTGTCACAATAAACACAACAGCAAAAGAATATCCTTATCATCCATGGCATCATGGAGGTAGGGCAGCAATCTGAGCACCAATTCCACTACCTGGGTTGCTTGCTAAGGGATAGGAATAAGGGCATGTGCTACCACTGCCTGACTTCTTTGTTTACTTAAAATTACTTAAAATTTCCTCTGATCTCCAGGCAAGCTTTATTTATTAACATACAGATAAAATATCACCACATTTCAGCACAAATAAAGTATCACCACATTTCCCATTTTTTCTAAAAAAAGATTATAACTAATGTAAGAAAAAATATATACAAAAAGTACAATATATACAATATAGACAGGCAATAAATACATCACCAATGTCTAGTCTATTTTCATTTGACAAATTCAGTGAAAATATTCCATTATCTATCTTATTTTGGTGAATCCAAAATGTACCTAATTCACTTTTTTTAAAGAAGTTCTCTTCTCACTCCACATGCTATTTACAGGACCCCCCTCCTCCCTCCTGCCTCCTCCCTCCTCCCATCCCTCAGCCCTCTTTCCCAAGCCACCCCGCATCCCCACATGCCCCAAATTGAAGTCTCCCATGGGGAGTCAAAAAAGCCCAGCACACTGAGCCCAGGCAGGTCCAAGCCCCTTCCCACTGCACCAAGGCTGTGCAAGGTGTCAATCACACCTCTCAATAGTAGAATGGCATTTAATAGAGGGATATGGAGAAGAACGGGATGCTGAGATAAAGCCACATACACACATAGCCAAGAAGAATGGATAGCTGAATTCAAAAAACATCAACAATTTCCAGAATTTAAAATCCTGAATCATGACATGACACTAGTGGAATTCAGGTATTTCTGGTATATAGACTGCTCTCACCCAATGTGCGGTTGAACTGTTGACCTTGTGTACATCCTACTTCACAAATGAATCTGTCAGATACGCTAAGCCTATAGGCTGAAGATGATGTCCCAACACTGCGGAGAAACCTCAGATGACTGTTTAAGCAGCTGGCTGTTTCTGTCAACTCACAATTTTTTGGAAGTTGCTTGCATGTACTTCCTGTTTTTATTTTTGTTAGCTAATATTATTTCCTCCTTGGATCTCTGAGGGAGTTGAAGATTAGTTAGTTATAGCTGAAGATTAATTAGGATAGAAAGTGAATTAGATACAATAGGATAGATAATGGAATTATTTTCTCTGAATTTGTCAAATACAAATGAACTAGACATTGTTTAGGTATTTATTACTTGTATATATTGTATATAGTTATTGTACTTTTGTATATAGTTTTTCTTATGTTAGTTATAAGCTTTTATAAGTTAAAAGAACCACAGGCACCGGATTCCAGAAGCCTACCCACAGACCAGGGGCAGATCCCAATCCCCCTGCCTGGGTGCCCCCCAAACAGTTCAAGCCAATCATCTTCCATATCCAGAGGACCTAGTCCAGTCCCATGGGGGCTCCACAACTACCAGTCCACAGGAAACAACCTAGATGTCCCTCAACTGAAGAATGAATAAAGAAAATATGGCACATATACACAATGGAGTACTACTCAGCAGTAAAAAACAATATCATGAAATTTGCAGGCAAATGGATGGATTTAGAAAATATCATCTTGAGTGAGGTAATCTAGACTCAGAAGGACAAACATAGTATGTACTCACGCATAAGTAGATACTAAATGGGAGGGAAGGGATGGCCAGACTGCAACCCACAACTTCAGAGAGGCTAGCTAACAGGAAAAGACCCTAGGAGGGACACATGGATGATCCTGTGAAGGAGAAGTGGATGAAATCTACATGAGTGGACTGGGTGAGGGGGGTGGCAGAGGGTGAGGTGTGGGAGATGAGGACATAGGGAAATGGGAGGATCAAGCTGGAACAGGGACAGAGTGGGAGAGCAGGGAGGAAGATACCATGATAGATGAGGACATCATGGGAATAGGAAGAGGCAGGGTGCTGGGGAGGCTCTCAGGAATCCACAAGGATGACCCCACTTTAGTCTGCTGGCAGTGGTCCAGAGGGTGCCTGGACTGGTCTACTCTAGTGACCAGCCTAGTAAAGATTTAAAAAAAGAGGCATTAAAATAATATAGGTAAGCCACCATGTGACTATAGGAAAGATGGGAGAGCTATCCCCATTATCTGTCATGTGGCAGCATGGGTGGGAGAGTGATCTGCTCCCCTCAGGTGGGAGAGCTGGCCCTGAGGTCATAAGAGTAGGAGAGCTGTCCCGGCCCCTCATCAGCTGCAGTGCTCAGGAAAGTGGCCCCTAAACCTAGACTGGGCAACACAGTAGAGCTGTCCCTGAAGGTGTAGGTGTGAAAGAACCAACCCTGAGGATGTGAAAGCAGGAGCACTGGCCCCACCCCCTTGCTCATTGCTGCAAGGGATGAACTCGCCAGGGCAATGCTGGGGAGCTCACCCTGGTGGTGAAGACTGGGAAGAGCCACCGCAAGTGACTCTAAAAGGGATGTGGGGTATTGCCAGATTGATGGACTGCAAGGGAGTCAAATTGTTTTAGATAAGGAGGTTGATATATGTCCCATGTAGACAAATCATAGAGCAGGCATCAACACATGGGAATGGTGACAGATATGAACCTTGTACAAAAGGCCATAGTGGATAATATACAGTTATGAACCAAACATAGATATTAACATGAAAACGTTAAATACTCTAGCAATTATGGTAGAAGTAGTAGATAGAGGCAAAAAAAAGTAAAAAAAACATCTAAAATTTCTTCCTTAAATAATATTGACAAAAAAGTAGTAGCTGAGTTTACTAAAACACTTGTTTGTTTCCTTTCTTTTATAAATTGTCATATAGGGTATAAAATTCAGTTAAAAGGTATCATGAGCTATATCTTTGCCTACAAGATTGCATATGTTCTACACATATAATATCCTAAATGATGCATGGTATGAGACTGCAAAGCATTTTATGTAGGGAATGCTTGCATTGAAAGCTAAGCCTGCATAGTAAAAGGAATGTGTAAAGTTAAGGCCAAGTCTGTAACCTAGGAGACTGCCTCATGGAAACGTTCCATGATTTTTCAAATAGTGCATTGTAATGAAATAAAAAATAAGAACATTTCAGAATTCCTCACATTTCCCAGGTTGATACAAAACTGAGAATGAGAATAAGCACCGAGGCAGGAATGACTCTCATCTAGATCATGGCCACCATTTTGTGGTTTTCAGTCAAGACTATTTTACTTTGCACATAATATGCAAAGACCATATTTTATGCTATTCTCAAGGTCATATAAGAGTGAATTCTTCTATTCCTGTGATTTAAACTTTATTTCAGTAAGAGGAAAATGAAGCCAGCATGTAGTCCCCTGAAGAGGGAAAAATATTGACTCCTAGCAGAAGGAAAGGAGAACATAACCCTTCTAATGGAAATGTTTTCATAATGGCACCCCACACCCAGTATCAACTTGTCTTAATTGGAATTTCCATTGCTGCAATGAAAACACCATGACCAAAAAGCAAGTTGGGGAGGAAAGGATTTATTGTGCTTACACTTTAGCATTGTTGTTCATCACTGAAGGAAATTAGGACAGGAACTCAAACAGGGAAGGATCCCAGAAGCAGGAGACAATGCAGACAGAGGACATGGAGGAGAGCTGCTTACTGACTTGACTTACATGATTTGCTCAGCCCACCTTCTTATAGAATCCAGGATCAGAAACCCAGGTATGGCACCACCCACCATGGGCTGGGCTCTCCCCCATTGATCACTAAATGAGAAAATGCCTTACAACTGGATCTCAAGGAGGCATTTCCTCAACTGAGGCTCCTTCCTCTGATGATTCTAGCTTGTGTCAAGTCAACACATAAAACCACCCAGTACAAGATATAATAATAACAATGATAATAAATAAATAAATAAATAAACAAACAAACAAACACAACTTAGATGGTGGAAATGAAAAGTGGCTCTCAAGTGGCTTAGTATGAATAATCATAAATCTGGCTGCACATTAGAATTAACCTTACATCTTTTGCAAAACACAGAGTATTTTCTTAACACAACACATGTGACAGCCATTGTACAGATTAACAAGGCCAAGAGTACTTTACAAGCCTCTGTATTTTAAAAATAATACTCAAGAATAATTTTTATTTTATGTAGACAGAATTAACAGAACTGAAGTTTGTGAACTATATACATCTAGTTTTTCCCAAATGTTACCTTCCTGTGTATCCTTTAATCTTTTAATTACCTCTTTGCTGGACTCATCCAGGTTAAATGGGAAGAAACTGGGGTAACCATTTGTTCTGATGGGTATATAGACTGAGGCAGTGCTTTTAACGCTTTTGCATGCTCTGGGTTTCTTCAAATAATTGCTGTAATTATGAAATATCACTCTCATGGTACATGAATTGCATTGTGGATACTTCGTAATACATATTTAATAAATTGAAGCATGTTAAAATTTTGATCTGAAGACTGCTTTTATTAGAACATACAAATAGGACTCAGAGGCCCTGGTAGACCCTTTTCATTGTTCTTGATGTAGATCTACAAAACAGGCTTATTTTGAAACTAGGATCTGGGTCATAGGACTTATTCATGCAAGAACTACATTAACTAGTTGAAGCTTCCTTCCCTTGAAGGCTGCAAGCTGTCTGACTTCTCTTTGTGCTTTTAGCTCTAAAAAATGTTCCTGAAGTCACTTCTGAGGCTGCTCCTGATTTTTTCCTAACATAATATATCCTTATTACTGTTTACCCTCCCTCTGCTCCTCTAAGTTCCTCCTCCCCTCCCCTCCCCTGATCCTATCATGATCCACCCCCTGTCGGTCTCTCATTAGAAAACAAACAGGCTTTTAAGGAGTAATTCAAATAAAATATAAAATAAAACAAAACAAAATCTAAGACAGATTAGGACAAAACAAAAAGCAACAACAACAAAACAGAAGGAAAAGAGCCCCCCCCCATTTCCTACAAAAGGCACCAGAAATAGATATAGACACAGTAATCCATGCATTCTGACACTCAGACATCCCACAAAAACACTAAACTGGAAGCCATAGTATATATCTAAAGTACCTGTAGAGTAAAAAGGGAGAAATATATATATAAATTAAAACATAAAAGTAAAAAATAAGATAATTTTTTAAAGGGGGAAAAGCTCTGATATGACATTATGAGACAAGAAGCCTACAAAATTTTCCTTGAGTTTATTTTCTCTTGGCCATCTACTGCTGGGCATGTAGTCTACCCTTAGGAGAAGTTTGTTTCCCCAGTGAAACTCTTTTGGAGAAAAGTAAATTTTCTTGTGCAAGTGGTCTCAATTGGAAATAGCGTCTGGGTTAGAAATAGGGGAATGTGTCCATTTCCCTTTTCAGCTCTAGGACCCCATGTGTTGCAGACCTGTGCAGGTCCTGTACATGCTGCACATTTTCTGTGAGTTCAAATGTGCCTTGATTTTGTTGATTTTGAGGGCCTTGTTCTCCTGGTGCCCTCCATCTCCTCTGTCTCTTCAACTCCTTCTGCCTCACTTCCTTAGGGTTTCCTGAACCCTGAAGAAAGGAATTTGATAGAGACATTCTATTTATGGCTGAATGTTCCAGGATCTCTCAGTCTCTGCATAATGTAGCAGTGGGTCTCCGTTTGCTTCCAGTCATTGCAGGAGGAGGAAGCTTCTCTGATGATGGCTGAGCAAGGCACTGATCAATGAGTATAGAAGAATGTCACTAGGCATCATTTTATTGCACGTGTTTCTATTTAGAACACTAATATTTGG